>NC_140305.1:12991043-13175437 GCF_964211825.1 Aythya ferina | reverse complement strand
GGCTTACCTCTTTTTTCTCCCATATCTCTAAATTTGCCATCCCTTTTCCCACAGCCCAGGAAGGAGAACTGAGGGTGAGGGAATGGTCCAGATATCAAATCATACAGACAGACGGATGGGTTCATCTAGATCAGCAGTCATCTGAGGTAAGAAAGAGATGAAATTTCAAAGCTAAAAACATAAAGGCATTCCCTCCACACACAATTTATTATTATTTTTTCCCCTGTCTCATCAACTGTAAACAGGGGGCACGAGCTGGGAAGGCTGACGTCCTGTTTCTGCAATAGCAGAGACCCAGCACTAAACATAAAGCTAAAAAGCCCCAGACATTCAGCCTGCTCCCCTTCACAACGTATTTCTATTTTATTAATATTATTATTTAAATTTCTTGCTGTGAGCATGCAGGTCCATAAGGCTGGCCAGGCACTGCAGGGTCGGACCATTCAGGCTGGAATACATGTACGTACAGAGAGGGAAATGTAGCTCACACGGCTGTTGACTGAAATGCAGTATACAAGTTCCTAGAAATGTAGCATTTAATGGAAAAAAACTTCCTAGGAACATCAAGCTAAGAGCTACTATGGCACTAAACAAGCAGAGGCTGGAGGGAAACAGAGCATCTGAATTCGATTTCAGCTTGTGGTTGGTAAGAGACATGCCTTTCCCTTGTTTGCCTTTTAAGGGGAGCGTTGCACGCCGTGATATTGCTAAATATGAAATAAATTGCTAGTGTTTGGTGGCTGGCCATCTCACCTCTTCCCTCCCTGGGAGACTCGTGGGGGGCTGGCTCGTGTGTCAACCACAGCATGTGCCTTGCCAACAGACACCAGGACTCCTGGCCCTTTTACAAGCGTGGGTCACACAGCAAGGCCCTAGTGCCATGCTGTTGTATTTTGTTCTGCGCACACCCAAGTGGTGCTTAATGCTCAGGTGAGAGCTGGTATTGGGAGAAGCCAGGATACGGCAAATGATAACATTTTGATGACAAAACTGAGGGAAAGTGCATGTGATCAGGTCTTTTATTATTACCCTGCTACTCTTCCCAGAACCAAAGTTCAGCAATACCACATCCTTAATGGACTGAGCATGGCAGATGGGATCTGGAGCATGGATAACATGCACTGACCGGCCAGGTAGCTCCCCCTGCCCCTGCTGTAAAAATCACCTTGGCACAAATGTCCTGAGCATCACTTGGTGGCAGGGACCTGACACCGGCTCAACCGTGCTGCACCCAGAGAGCTGTCTGCAGGATAGACACTTGGGTTTCTGCCTCTTGTTTGGTCTTTTGATTGCTTATATGTGCTAATGAACCTTCAAAACATGTCTTTAGGGGCTGTCCTCTATCTCTGATGAAACGATAGACCTTGCACTGTAGCTCTGTGCGTGACACCAGATGCAGCACCCTACTTGCACATGCAGTGATCCTCAGAGAGCTCATTCCTCCCTGTGCATTCCCCTTCTCCCTTGGGAAGTCAACTGAACAGCAGTTATAAACTTATGCAGTCACATCTTACAGATCACTTAAATAAGTTTTTCCCTCTGCTCGGGCAGTTTGAGCTGTTTTATGGTTTAGCAGGGTTTTTCAGAGCCCACACACACTACAGGAATGGAGGCAATTAGCTCTAGGAGTCACCGTAGCCCACCCTTCTTTTACAAAAGCACAATGGGAGCATTTACCAGGAAGTGGAAAATATTTATTTAACTTCCTTTCTGCAAGTTAAAAGCCCCATTTGCACTAGGAGAAAAGTCAGTGAGCACGAGAACAAGAAGGATTGACTGACTCACCCGCTTTCACTGCTCCCAGCCCTGTCCAGAAGAGGTTGTGTAGTTCCTGGATCCATCAAAGTGAGATGCATGAGAGAGCATGACTCTTAAGCTCCTCTCCGTGCTTAGGTTACTGGAGTAGCCACACATTCCAGACCATGATGAATGCTAGATGATATTAAAAAACTCACTGTCGGCAACAGGATCCTTCCCACAGCTTCTGGTGGCCTTTGGACCAGGACAGAAGGTGTCCAGACTGACCAGGACCTGCCCATGGGCACGAAGGAGAGCACTGGTATCGATTTCCTCAGCTGGACACAGGATCCAGTCACTGCTATATCGTGGCCAAACTTTGTATCTGCTTTTATTCCCAGCACTGGGCAATGCTGTTGCACCCTGAGCTCAACTGGACACCTCTTATTTGAGACAGTTACTTTACTTCTGAAAAACTGATTCCTGTAGATGATAAGCTCTCATAGGCCAAAATGGACTCAGATCAATTTTAATCATGCTTACATTGCAGGTCCCGTAAGCCAACTATTTTAATAGTTTTTCTGAGTCCTTTTCTTAGGGCTTGGAACATGCTCAACACCAATAAACTGAAAGACTTAGCAGGATGTTTCGCCTCATTAAAATGCTTTGTGCTTTTGACGATTCTGTTCTTTGACTGCTGTGTTTCCATAGATCCTTGTCTTGGAAATGAGGTAAGGGTCAGGAAAGGGCTGGAGAAAGACAACCTTGCCTCCTCTTGTCCAACTGTTCTGGGTGCTTTTGGAGTCCCTGCTGGACCATTCATCCTCCAGCTGCTCACACCATAGGAATTCATGGATACCCAGCATTTGAGTGGTTCAGTAGTAGCTTAATGCTTTGGAGAAGCATAAATGACTATAGCAGGCTCTGGGGATTTGCTACGCGATTTACATTTGCTCTCTTTTCTTGCTTTCAAGGCTGACTGTTTCTCCCAGCCCTGTCTGCTGTGTGGCACGGGATGTCTTGGAGCAGCTTGGGGTGGGGGGCACAGCTTTCCCACCACGCGCTCCTCCGCGATGAGCTCAGCCATGCCGTAGCTGCTCCCTGCTGGCTGCAGTACAGAGAGCTGCACATGTGTGTGGATATCGAGGCAAAAAGGAGTGCTGAAACCAGGGCTGCCTTCCCTGGGAGCCTGGGGCATGCTTCAGGGAAGGAAAGTAGATACCTTGCTCCAGCTTGGCCACCTTCATCCCAAATACTTCATCAAGCACCTCAATACCATTGTATTATATTTAATACCATCCCTCAGTATTGTAATGGTATTATAATGGTATTGAGGGATGGTATTGAGGGATGGTATTATAATATAATACGATTATATATGTGTATATTATATATATTATATATACGTTTAATATAATATAGTAGGAATGGGTTTTAAATACATTTTTCCTTCCTCTGGAGAGGTAGTGAAAATGCTAAATAAAAATACCCTGGTTCCAAGAATTCGTATTTTTTGCCACAACCCCTGGAATTCAATGAAAGTGCCTCCCTTCACCAAAATAATTTAAGAACCCACTATTTAAAAATACATTTCATGCAATATAATATAGCCAGTATTCCCACACAGATCTCAGTGCTGAAAAACCTTTTAAGGCCCCAGAGAGAGCGAGGAAGGATGGTGTAAGCAGGCACTTACTTAGGCCTGGTCCTGCCCCATCTCGGCCTGCAGCTGTAGGAGGAGAAGTGACCTGCAGGGACCTGCAGGGACCTCACACACTCTCACCAGCTCATTTCTCTGCGGGCTAAAACTTCTTCCTCGATGTAGAGCTCTCCCAAAATCCCAGGCCAGGCATCTTCTGGGCAGCCGTGAGTCACCTGATGGCTGGTGGAAGTGCAGGGAGTTTCTCTGCCAGATGCCGCCGTTCTCCCTGCAAAGGGGATTTGTCCCATTGTAGGTCATACCTTGGTATCTCCCCAGAAAGCAGAAGCCTGACCTTGGGTCTCTTCCACAGGTCCCACCTCGGTGTTTTCCATCCTTCAGCTTCCCTGCGGAGCACAGTAGTGGAGGCAGCAGGTGGAGGCTGACCTTTTGGAGGCATTTCACGGGGTGAAAGCTCTGTGGAAAGCTTACACTTGTGCCTCTTGCTTTCAAAACTGTGGTTATTTTGATAATATTGGCATCACATGTTAACAATCCCTCCTGGAGAGGGCAACAGATTTCCTAGAATCACAGAATTTCTAGGTTGGAGGAGACCTCAAGATCATCGAGTCCAGCCTCTGACCTAGCGCTAACAGTCCCCACTAAACCATATCCCTAAGCTCTACGTCTAAACGTCTTTTAAAGACCTCCAGGGATGGTGACTCCACCACTTCCCTGGGCAGCCCGTTCCAATGCCTCACAACCCCAGAATCAGTTCCTACCCCTCACTTGCACGTTTTGTTTCCCACCTGGGCAGCAAGGCCGTCGCCGGGCGCAGAATGAGACCAGCCAGCAAAAACACGTTCCTTAATGAATAAAACACATTCCTTAATTAACAAAAAACCCCAAAACCAGCCCGAGGCCCGGCGGGTCCCCAGCGGGCAGGGGCCGCTAGGTGGCAGTGCCCGCCCGGCCTGGGAGCGAGCGTGAGGCCGGGCCCGGCCGAGCCACGCGTGGGCAGCCCCGGCCCTGGGCGGAGGAGCCCCCGATCCCCCCGTGGGCAGCCTGTGCCCGTGCCTGGGCCCCCTCCATGTCCCTAATGCCCTGAGGGAACCCCCTCTGCTTGGGTCTGTGCCCGCTGCCCCCTGCCCTGTCCCTGGGCACCACCACAAGGAGCCCGGCTCTGTCCTGCCTGCACCTCCCCGCAGGCACCCATGGGCACGGGTGGGCTCCCCCGGCCCTCCCCTGCTCCAGCCCCAGCTCCCGCAGCCTCTCCTCGCAGCAGAGGGGCTCCAGGCCCTCCAGCAGCTCGGTGACCTTCCCTGGGCTCCCTCCGGCGTGCCCGGGTCTGTCTTGTGCTGGGGGGCCCAGGCTTGGCCCTGGCACCCGGCTGTGTCCTCCCCAGTGCCGAGCAGAGGGGCAGGATGCCCTCAGCCTGCTCTCGGGGCTTTGCCAAACTCCTTGGCATGCTGTGGGACACGGGCACGCTGCTGGCTCACAGCCACCTGGGTGCCCACCAGGACAAGGTGGCCAGCCGAGCCGTGCTGCCCTCCTGCCACCCCCATGGGCTCCCTGCCAGCCGCCCTCCGCCGCTCCCGGAGCCCAGCCCCAGCTCTTCACGATGCTTCGGAAGGGCCCACGGCGTGGTGGAGCTTCAGAAGGGCTCCACGGCCAGTGCCAGGAGCCAGGTTTTGAACAACACACAATAAATATTAGAGTAGCCCGAGCTACAGAGAACTCCTCCGACACCAGTTTCTAAGGATGACCTCATGCATTTCTTGGCCTCTCTAGTCCTTCTCATTACTCTTCTGCATTTTTTCCCCCTGCTATTTTTCTTCCCTCCCAAGAAAACGTTTTGGTTTTCTTTTTTCCTTTTTTTTTTTTTTTTTTCCTTTGCTTGCTCCTCCGAAATATGCAGCCATGGCAACCGGCTGGAGGAGCGAATTCCCCGGGTCCGCCCGCCTGCCCTTGGGGTCCGGCGGGGAGCGAATTCCTGCCTCTCCCTGTGGCCAACACCGCTGCTCGGTAAACACGCGGGGCCGCACGCCCGCCAGCCCCTGCCCGGCCCTGCCACGTGCCACCAGCAGCCACCCCGAGCCCCTTCCTCGACCCAGCGGCACCGTCCCGGACCGGCATTTTTGGGAGCAGCATCGGGGAGGAATGCAGCCCTTGGCGTCGGGACAGGAGCTGACGTTCCCGGCTCGGGCTGAAGAATGTGGACACGGCGTTCGCTCCCAGCTCGGCCCCAGCGTTCGTTCACCCGGACGAGGGGGACGCTGGGACCTCGGCCCTCGGTAGCCATCCGATGGCAAACGCAGGCATTGTGGTTCCCCCTGCCCCTCCAGCACAGCCAGAAGGGCCGTGGGTGCTATTTATACCCTTTATAGTGTTGCACGACGCTTGGGTTACCGCCTGGCGTCCCGTGTGTTTGGAGCAGGGTCTCGTGAACCAGAATAGTTTGGGGTTAGCGCAGCAGGTTTGAAATCAGACCCGGCGGAGTTACTCGCCATTCACTTTGCCTGGGCTGAGCGGCTTAAAATAGCAAAACGTAGCTACAGCAGTGGTGCGGCGTGGCTGAGGCAGAACGAGCCCCACTGATTCACCAGCCCATTGCATCAGCGTTACGACGCCAGGGAAATGCTGCTCATTCCACCGCTCTGCAAGGACGGTGACGCCCCGAGATTGCAGGGAAGCCGAGAAAGTTGGGGAGTTGGGGAAGGATTTGCACAATTCTCACCTCTGAGCCACGGCTTGAATGACTCTCCTGTATTTGAAGAATGCGGGAGGGTTATTCCCAATCCCTGGGAAAAGACGGGTCAGGAATAGATGGACAAGGTGATATGCAGCATCAAAAAAAGCCACCCCGTTTGGGGTGGCTCTTCCCAACCCGCCGTCGAGCTGTGTAATGCATGGTGACAACACAGACACATGTTTCCCGACCCAAAATAGCCGCTCCGGGATAATGCCTCGGTGGCGGTGCTATTTGGGGATGGAGCAGCTCAGGAAGAGCCCCAGCATGTGCCGCGGGGCCGGATCCTGCCCTGTCTCCCACCAATATTTGCTGGGGAGGGAAGAGATCCGCCAGCTTTCAGGCTTATTTCATTTTCTTAGAATTTCCTCTCTTGGTTCCGTTTTATTATTATTATTATCATTATTCCACTTTTTCTTTTTTTTTTTAATAACAGCTGGAAAAAATAATGTGTTGCCATGGCAACACACTCCGAAACTTTTGATGGCTTCAAGACGTGCCAGGTGTTGCAGGGCAGGCGATCACGATCGCGGCGGAGGGGGCTCCCCAGAGCTTCCCAAAAACAGGGTGAGCGCCTTGCGGCAGCACAGGGCACCCACCGGCCTGGCCCCCTTCCCTCTGCAGGCACAGCAGAGCTTGCAAATTTGCTTGCATGTACCATGGGATCACGAGGCCAGGCGTGGTATTACTTCATGCTGGAGCCGATGCAGAAAGGCAAAAAAAATAAAATAAAATAAAATAAAATAAATAAATAAAAAATAAAGCATCGTGCTTTAAGGCTGTAAAAATGTGGGTGGGAATATTTTCCAGTGAGTGTCATTTTCCGCCGAGGCCAAAATCTGCGTTTTGCTGCTCGCTGTTGGTGTTTTTGTCCCTGCAAGTTGGTTTTTCTCTCAAGGTGCTGCTGCTCCTTTCTGTCGCCCCACACCGCCAGCATCCCATGCCCCGCGGGATCCTGCGAGGCTCCCACTCCCTGCCCTTCGCTGCACAACAGCCGGCAGATAACCGCGACTCCCCTGCCCTGCAGCTGCTCACAAGACAAGTCCTTCTCTCCTTACCTGCCTGTTCACCACCTGCTCTCTGGGTTTTGGTGCAAGAAGAGCCAACAGAGCTCCTCCGAGCACAGAAAAGCAAAGAGTGTTGATCTCAAAGGCCCTTCCAACCCAAACCAAGCTCCGAGCTCATGTCCAGCTGGTGCTCGCCTGTCCCAGCTCTTGGCTCAGAAACACAAGTGTGCCAAAACCCAGCTGGAGCATGGAGGGAAAGCACGGCACCTCGGCACAAGGAGCTCACAGAGGGAAGGATGGCATGGCATGGCATGGCATGGCATGGCATGGCATGGGGAGATCCCAACCTTCGCTCCTTGGCTGGAGGTGAGGGGAGAGGAGCACAGCTCCAAAGCATCAGCTTGCAGTGAAGCAGGCTTCAGCTTTTTCAGAGTCAGAAAGTCGAGGGAAGCAATCCCCCACTGTGACAAAGTTCCAGGAGACCTCATACATTCAATTTCAGGCGTCAGTAGTTAAAAATTCCCCTCCCGTCATTCTGCCCGAAGCCAATTACTTTCCCTACATTTCATGCAAAACATTTCTGTAATTTTCCTAAGCATGAGAACAGTGAAAAATGCATACTTTCTCTTTGATCGACAAACAAAAATTCTTACACATTTGTGGTTTTGGAGAGTTTTAGCTCTAAAGTGGAAAGGGAAGTGCCACTGCATAGGGACAAGGTGACGCTGTGCAGGGACAAAGCGCTCCCCAAAGCAAAGCCCCTGGAGTTTGTGCACGTTTGTGGGGAGCCCAGCAGCATTTTTCGTGCTTGCGTATGGTGGGATGGGAGGAGGGGTGCAACCAAAATATGCTGAGCCTAGCTGAGAAGCCAGGGAAAGAAATTACCGCTGCTCCTGGCTGGGTCACAGCCGTGCTACCCACAGGCAGATGTCATCCGTCCATCCCGACGAGGCCGTTTGTCCAGGCAGCGCTGGCATCGGGGCTGCTCTGCCCCTACAATGCCACCGCTCTGCAAAGCATCTCCAGACACCCCACGCAGATGCCAGCACGTTCTGCATCTCTTACAGGCTGCCAGCCTGGTACCACCGCGTCTTTTGGGCTGCTTTTGGTTGTTTTCTAGCCTGGAAGTAGCATCAAGGCAGAAAAACACGAATGTCTCCATTTCTCTGAAGTTTCTGGACAGGGGCACACGTTCCTCCTGCTCGCAGCCCCACAAAGCTCTCAGCCTGTCCTGCTCCAGCAAAATCCAGCGAGCGAACACAAAGCCCTGCTCCAGCTGTAGTCGAACTGGAAATTTTCCATTTCCATATTTTCAATGTCACGTTGGAAAATGAGAAGCTTCAGAAAGCAGCCCCTGCCTATTTATCGAAATAAATGAGGAAATAAAGAGGTGTTTTGGGCCGGAGACAACTCCAGCACTGCTGGGGGCAGCGGGCATGGCGTTTAGCTAAAGGAACACACATTTCCCTAAAATCATTTCTCACATTTTCTCACATTTTTCCCTTCCCTTGCTCCGAGTGTGAGCGCTGCGCAGGGGAGGGATGCCCGAACCCAGGCTGATTTCACAGCCCCTCATAATGAAGCAGGAGCTTGAAATTATTGTGCGGGAGCTTCTGGCTTCAAACCTGTTCGAAATCCACTCAGGTCTCCCGCAGACCTGCTCAGGAAGATCTCTGAAGGAGACCGAGGAGCTCTGACAGTGGAATCCCCCCTAGGAGAAGCCACCTCCCCAGGCTGCCTCCTCGCCCCTTGTCCTTCGGCTCCAGCCTTTCTGATGGCCAGGGGGGACACGTCGCTGTGCCCAGCTCAGCTTTCAAGCAGTGGCTGAGGTTGGGGGCACCCCTGGGTCCCTCTGTTCCCCCCGGGGCTCCCTGCAGCATCCCCATGCGGGCACAAAACCGGGCACTGAGCTCGCCCACCGGCCGGGCTTGTCAAGGTCACGGAGGTGGTGGGAAGGAAAGAGAAGAGAGAGCGAGGGGGGAGAGAAAAAAAAAAAAAAAAAAGTTGACTCAGAAACCACAGGGAATTTTTTGCCTTTTTAGAATACTGGGAAGAGAAAAAATAGCCACAGTTATTCAAAGCATCCCGGATAATCACAGCCTGTTTACTGTTTGCATGCAAAGATGGCAGGCAGGCAGCGCGGCGCGGGGACGAGGAATGAGGAATTCGCCCGGCTCGCTCCGGCCGCTTCTGCTCGGCCCCAAAAAGCCATCGGCCGCCGTCCCTCACAGCAGGACAGGAGGAGGAGGAGAAAGGCCAGGGGCTGGGGAGGAAGGAGAAGCCCCAGGGTCGGGAGGAACGGGAGCAGGGCAGAGCTGGCGCGGCGGGGAGAGCTTCATTCCTGCCGGCCCCCGGAGCAAGCCGGGACTTGAGATGGAGCCGATGGCGCGCTCTGCCCGACTGGTTTGCTGAGAAGCTGCAGCGCCTGGCAGCTCGCCCCTGCCCGGCCTCCTCCAAATATTCCCCCAGAAAAACGGGGACTAGCTGGAAGATGGGCGAAATTCCCTCGCTGCCTAATCCTGGTGGGAAGCCGGGGATTTCTCAGCTTTGTAAAGAGGTGCTTTCCCTCACGGGGAGATCGCGGTGAGCGCCGCTTCCCCCTTCCAGCTGTAGCATTTGGCTCGTGGAAACAGAGAGCAGGGGGAGGAGGAGGAGAAGGGAGCTTCTGGAGAAGGAGGCCAAGCTTCAAGGATGCTCCAAGGACCAAGCTCCAACCTCCAAGGGAGCCTGGAGGAAAGAGGGAAAGCAGGAGACGGGGCTTCAGAGATGCTGCTGGGGAGCAGCGTGGGGGGGATGAGGCTCTCCCGGTGGCCACAGGGCTGCAAGGAAAATTGGGGGACACCACTGAACCCCTCAGCTGTGCCCTGACCCATGCAGAGCCCACAGCCTCGCCATACCACAGGAGGGATGGGAACATCCCTACCCGAGCCACCTCCCCTTCACCCAGCAGGGAGCTGCTGCCCCGGCATGCGGTGACTGACTCGAAGCCACCGGGGTGATGGTGGTGGCACTGGGAGCAGAGCCTGTGCTGGCCCTTTTCCATCTTGGTAGCCATCTGCAGCCACCCCTCCTCGGGACACAGGGAGCCAGGGACGCAAGGGGCGAGGCAGAGGGGCAATGCTGTGGGGACAGAGCCCAGCTCCTACCCTGGCACTGCCTCCAGGGAAGGGAATCGGAGTTGTCGGAGCCAACCTGCCTGCCGCCTCCTCCCCTCTCTGCAAAATTTGGGAGGCATTTCTCAGCGGTGGAGGCTGCTGCAGCAGCATGGGCCCTCAGGCTGGATTGTGGTGGGTTCTCAGCTCCTCCTAACCCACAGCCCTGCTGCCTGAGCTGCATCAAGGCTGTTCCTGCAGCTGGAAAGCAACCCTACCAAAACAAAGCAGCCCCGGCCCTGCTAGCTGCAGCAGCAGGGGACCTCCTGCCCCATCCTGCCTCCTTTATCGGTGGGCTTTGGGGCTTTCCTTCCCCTTCCTTTTTTTTCTTTTGCAGCTCTTGAAAAGCCGCCTGCAAGCAGCCAGACCTGCTGCAAGGCCGACCTGCATCCGGATTCGGGTAAATAAAGCAGCGGGCGTGAGCGCTGCGGTATGCCAGGAATGCTGCAGCCCTTCCCCAGCGGCCACTGCAGCCCCTGGGGAGCAGGAGCAGGGGGAGGCAGGGCAGGTACAACCCAGCTCAGGGCTTCCCATCCCTCTGGGCCTCTCCAACCCGCCCCTAAAGGGATGGAGGCTCCTAAATTTTCAGCCATGCTCCCCCACAGCCTTGGGCTCGAGGAGCCAAAGCTCCCCAGCGCGGCATCTCCAAAGCCGCCGTGCTGAGCACAGCAGGGAGAGAGGCCGTGCAGCGGCTGCACGTCACAGCGGGATGGAGACGTGCTCACAGGAGGAACACAGCGGATAGGAAGGGTGGCTCGGAGCTCCTGTTCAGCATCGCCATCCCACTGGTACCCACTGCGCTCAGAAGCCACCTTCCAGGGTGGTCCATCAGTGTGACAGCTGCAAGAAACTAAGTTCAAGTGACTGCGGCTAAGAGCATCAAGCTGGGGAGCATCATTTTGTGGCTGTGCAAGTCCTAAGGCAGCCCCATCTCGACCACCAGAACTTCTGGCCTTCTAGAAGAAAAGAGTGAGGAGCCAGGCAGCACGGGAAGGGCTGAGAGGTGGCTGCTGAAGCCCTAGAAGAGCTTGGGGACCAGGAAGGGCTTGAAGACTTGGCAGCGAGGAAGTCACCAGGAGGAAGAGGATGGTTGTGGGGCATCACACGGCTGTGTCCTCCACCCCAACCTCCACTTCCCTGAGTGAGCACGGCATCGCATACGAAAAGAACACTGGGAGGGTCGAGACGTGTGGGTTTTTATTTATTTTTTTATTAAAATATTGTTATACCAAGTGGAATGCTACAGCAATCTCGGTATAGGGCGGCATAACGAAACAGCCAGGTTTACGTTTAAATACTTCAGATAACTTAAAACGCACAAACAAGAACTCGTCGTCTTTGGCAGGAAAAAAAAAGTTCACAGCACGAAATACTTAAAAAGAAATACCAATATTAATATAAAATATATTAAGTTGTGGGTTTTTTTTTTCTTCTTTCATATTTTGCTTTGTTTTCCACTTTGTAAACAATGCATGAGAACCAAACGCATTTTTTACGTGTCTGGGAGAGAAAATAAAAAATGCAGTTGTCCAGCAAATGCACACGTTTGAAGAAGAAAGAAAAATATATATATATATGCACAAAGGGCAAGGCTGGGAAGTGTCTGAGTTCTGAGGACCGAGCAGTCAACATTGGCTACGGGCAGAAGCCAGCTGCCAGTAGAGGAGGGGGCCACGGGGCGGCACGTCCCACCTGGACATGGTGCACGCTTGCTCCACTCCGAGCATTTCATCTCCAGCAGGTTTCTCCTCCACCTTCCATTCCCTCTATTATTGTTGTTTTTTGATTTTTTTTGTTGTTTTTTTCTTTTTGTTTTTTGCTTAACCAACACTACATTCCCCCCCTTTGTGGAAAAAAAAAAAGGGGGATGTGCCCAGAGCTCTCCCAGCAGCTCCTGAGATGGGGATGGAGATGGGAAGGAGTCAACAAGGGAGGGATGGGAAGAAACCCCAGGGGAAGTGGGGGAGGAGGCTGAAATGATAAATACATTTGCTCCCGTCCTACAAAACAGGGGCATATTTACAGGGGGTCACATCTCCTGGGCCATCAGGCAGCTGCCACCGGGGCCAGGCGCTCCAGCGTCCCCAGGGACACGCGCAGGGCACATGGTGGGGACAGGGGCCAAGCCTGGACGTGGAGGACTGCACTGTCGCCTCTCCTCTTTGGACAGCTCCACCACGGTGACGGCAGCTCTCCCCGGCTGCACTGGGGAAGTCGAGGCAGGGAGGCCAGAAGAGCCTTAAATCAAGATCTCCACCATGTCAGACAGGTCTGGGGCTCTGGGGGCGGCCGAGGTCTCTGCAGAGAAGTGAGAGGAGAACGTGAGGCCTGGAGAAGCAAGCAGGATTTTCTTCCTGGAGCCAGGCTGCTTTGGTTTTAGTGGATTTAGTCTCAGCTCAAAGCCGACAGCCAAACCCAGCCCTGCTCCCTGCACCTCCCGCATCCCTCGGAGCGTCCCTGGGGACCATGGGACTCACCCTGCGAGCCGGCCGGGCACTCTGCGCCCTCGCCCCAGCTCTGCGCCGCCCCGTCTGTCTGTGTGCTGCCATCCTTGCTGCCACACTTGGCGTGAGAGGGTGGAGGGACAGCGGTGGGCGCCGCTGGCACTTCATCTGCAGTGGTTTTGCCTGCCAGAGGAGACGTCATTAGGGATTTGTCAGCATGGGAGAAATCCCACCCAACAGGCCCCCAAACCTCCCAGCTACGGAGAGCCACTTCCAAAATCGCAAGGGGAAATTTTAGGCTGCTCCTTGCTGGGAAGCAGAGGTGAGGAGGGCTGGGATGTCCTCGTTTACCTGCACTGCCCCGGGAGGTGCCCTCTGCGGCGGAGGCGACAAAGACAGATGGCACAGACTTGGCCGGTCGCAGGGAGCCCTGGAGGGCTTTGCTAGGATCCCTCCGCGAGCGCTGCTGCAGGACTTTGATGACAGCGTCCTTCTCCAGGATTTGGGCATGAAGGGCTTTTAACCTGGAGAGATGAAGAGGCAGAAGTTGAGAAGAGGAGGAGGACCATCGGCCAGCGTGATGGAGCCGAAGCCTTAGATGAAGCCTCACTGGGACCACCCGGCCCACCAGGGATGCTCTGTGACCGCACTGCCCAACGAGCAGCTCGTTGGAAAGCAGGCCTGCTGAGGTGGGACTACCTGTTCTCCATCTCCTGGTGTTTGTGGTTGGCCAGCAGGAGGTCCTCGTTGAAGCTGCTGTTGGGCGAGTGTCGCGGCGAGTGGCTGATGAGGGTGGTGTCCCGCTGGGCGGCGGCGGTGGCGGCGGCGTCCATGGCAAACTGCCGCATGGTGCACTCCTCCAGGTACTTCTGCTCCCACTTGGTCATGTCAGCCTCCAGGGCCAGGATCTTCTCCTCCTTCTCCCTCAGCTGCTCGGACAGCCTGTGGGCACTCAGCTCGGGCGTCCCCCCGCCTGCGGCGCCCACTTGCCTCTGAAGCAGACAAAAAAAAGACCCACAGAGAAGGTGACGAGATGCCGGGATGGAGGTCGCCGGCGCCTCCTGCCACACGGTCCCCAGGATGCCCCCACCTGCTGAGCTCGCAGCATCTTCAGCTCCTGCTCCAGGCGGGTGCGGAGGCGCAGCTCGAGCTGCTCCCGCTTCTCGCAGGCGGCCTGGAGCTGGCCCAGGGCTGCCTGCAGCCGCTCCACCTTCTCCACGTACGCCCGCTTCTTCCGCAGCTCGGCCTCTGCCTTGGCTGCCCGCGCCTGGGCGCTGCCCAGCGCCTGCTCCAGCAGCTCTGCCCGCCGGCGCTGGTCCTCGTTGGCGCTGCGCAGCAGGGAGGCTTCCCGCTCCAGCTTCTCTTTCTCCTGCTGGTGCTCATAGCCTGCAGAAAAACGCAGAGCTCAGCCCCGGAGACACAAAGGTGAGGGAGGAAAGACCGTACGGAGGCCCCTAAAAAAGAGGCCGTGCCTGTGATTCTTGACCCAGCTGCATGGTGTGAGCAGCCCTTGCCCCAGCACACGTGGTGTGTCGGTGATGGTTGACATCCCAGCAGCACAGACATCAGAGCATGGACATGTCCTGATGGACACGGCCACAAGCACGGACACTAGCTGCATCAGAAAACTGCCTTTTGGCATATTGCAGCCCAAAATTTGAATAGTGACAGAAAAAAAAAAAAAATACAAAAAAAAAACACAGTCCTGGCTTGTAGTAGCCACTACAGGGAAGAGGACGCAATTCCTCCCTTGTAACACCAACACCATCTCTCTGCTGAAATAACACACAGCAGAAATGTAGAGATGGATTTTGCTGTACTCCCTCCCCCCCAAAAAAAAGTCCCAGCTTGCTCAGGAGAGAGGAGCAAAGGAAGGGCCAGGCGGGCGCGGGGAGGGAGTGCGGACTTTGTGCTGGAAGAGCCGGCTCAGCAGCAGGAATGTGGAGAATGCAGGTCACCCCGCCGGCCGGCCGGGATTAATGGCTCGAGTCCAGCGCCCGGAGCAGCACAGCCCTCCCCGGGGAAGGGCAAAAAGCTCCCACCCGGCCCCCGCCGCCTCCTCCCCCAGCTTAAAGGCTTCTGCACCGAGTCCCTGCCGCAGGGGAGCCAGGTGAAGACGAGCCCCCAGGGACTTACTCTGTGCCAGAAGCTTCGCCACCGTGCCCTGGTTGCTCTCCTGGTTCTCCTGGGTCTTGCTGGCCAGCTGCTTGTTGGCCGATTCCAACCGTTCTGGCACAAAAATGCAAAGAAAAATTCAGATTTAAAATAATTGTTTTGATCGGATGAAGCGGGAGCCCTCAGTGAAAACACCCAGAGTAATGAAACTTCTAAAAAGAAACATGTCAGGGAAAAGCCATGATGGGGGTGTGGAGGGGTCTGGCCAACCAGAGCCGCCGTGGAAGCGGGGCACACAAGTGGACCACCCCGATGCTCCTGTGGGTCGCAGCCACCCTCACCTTTCAGGTCTCGGTTGAAGTCCTGGAGCCGCCGCATCTCGCCGTCTCTCTTGGTCCTCATGGCTTTCTCCAGCGCTTCCCGCTTGCAGGACGCCTTCATGAGGTTTTCGTAATCCTCCGAGATGCGCTGGATCTCTGTTTCCAGCTGGGGAGGAGGAAGTGACGGGCGGGGGTGAGATATTTGTGGAATGAGGAAAAGAAAGGCAGATGTTGGCGAAACATCGCCCGGGCTTCTTGACCTGCCCTAAGCTGCCAACGGGACTCAGCAAACCCATGGGAGTGGCAGTGAGGAACCCCCACCACAGTATGTGTTTGGGGGGAAAAGCTGTTTTTTTTTCCCTCCCTGCTTTTAGCTTTGCGGGCACAGAGGGAATTTTCTCACTGGCCCTAGCGTGGATTTGGCTGCGCCGCAGTCCCCCTGCGCTGGCCCAGCCTCTCCCTGTGCCTCCAAGTGTCCATCTGTCCGGCGGGGAACAGCCCTGTCCTTGTGCACAGCCACACAAAGGGCTTTCTGTGGCAGCCCGAGTGCTACCGGAGGCACAGAATGGGCTCTCTGCCCCCCCTCAGCGAGGACGAGGAGCTGCCCTGCCACTGAAGCACAGCTGTTTGCAGGGCGCAGCCACCAGAAGGAGGGGGCAGAGATTAAAACACAAAAGGGGGGTGAATTTCCCCAGCAGCTGTTTGCCCCAGGCGGCAAGGAAGCAAATGCACGAGCTCTGCCCCAAAAGAGGGGACAAAGCCTCGCTGTGCACACCAAGCCACGCGGGGAGGGGGGACCAGCTCGCAGCCCAACAGGGGTGGGAGGTCACGGAGCCACGTCCCCACCTCCCAGAGGGATGCACTTCGGTGGGCAAAGCCCTGGGTCAAAGCAGAGGTGGCTCCATGAGCATCCACGCTCGCTGCTCAATTCCCAAAGAAATGGCAGGGCTGGGACCCCGCATCCCGCCCCGAGACGCCAACCCCGGCGCGGCGGCCGGCTCACCTTCTGGATGCGACCGGCTTTCTCCGCGCAGCTCTCCAGCTCCCGCCGCAGCTTCTCGTTCTCCCGCAGCAGCCTCTCGTTCTCCCGCAGGACCGCGTCCGCCTGGGCCAGCCGGCTGCCGGCCGAGGCCGCCTGGGCGCTCATCAGGGCCTCCACGCCGGCGGGGCCGAGCGAGCCCAGCGCGCTTGGCACGGGCAGGAAGGCCGCGGGGACGGGCGATGGCATCAGCCTGCTGGGAGGAAGGAGCGGGATGCTGAGGGGCTTGGCAGGGAGAAAGTGCGCCAAGCAGCTCTGGCACCCCGTGGATTTCTTGCAGCCCCCGTGGTTTGACTCCTCTAGGTGACCCTTGGGGAAAAACGAAGCTCCCGAAGCACCTGCGGGTGCTGCTTGGGCTCGCCAGAGGGATGAAACAGGTGCTGGGTGCCCCCAGGTCTCCCAAAAGGATGAGGGAGGCTCTGAGAGCACCCAGCCTGCCTTCCAAGGCCTGGAAGGGTTTGTGTTCTCTCTCAAGCACTCTCAAATGCAAAGTAAATCCCATCTCACAGCGCTGACTGGAGCTTGAGCACCTCCACAGCCAGGATTTAAGCACCTGGGACACCTGAGAACCTCAGGAGCTGGCCGCTGTGCCAGGAGGGGCTCCAGTCCCACCCTGTGACTGGGGATGATGCAGCTAGGAAAATCCTCAGCAATGGATGCGCCTTGAAAGCCTGCAGCTCTACCCTTTTTCCTCATTACTTTCCGGGCAAAGCAAGGGCTCCTGGCACGGCTCCTGGCTCAAAGGCTCACCACCAAACTATTAATACCTCCTCATTACAGCGCTCGGAGTTCCTCGACATCCCACAGCTGCCTCGGCCACCCCGAGCCGTGTGACCGCCCCGCTGGAGCCCGCATTCCTGCGGGGTGATATAGGAGTGAGGAAGAACAAACGCATCTTCCTCACGGCTCCCCTTCCCCTCTTTGTTCCCTGGAAGGAGAGCGCTTCCTGCCAGAGATGCTATCGCTCTCAGCCCGGGCAGGTCAGCAAGGCGTGGAGCAGCGTGCGTCCCCCTGCCTATTGCAGTTCCCTTCTTCGCCCCCTTTTCAAAACGATGCTTCCAGCCCTCCCCAAATGCCAGGCGACGCCTGAACCTCTGCACCCACGGGTCTCGAAGTGGAGCTGGGCTTTGCTGGAGGAAGAAGTGCTCAAAACTTATCCACGCCAGAGGCAGAGGCCCCAGCAGCTCCCCTGTGGCATGGAGGGGAGCCCAGTGCCAGGGCCCGCGGGCATCTCTGGCTGGGGATTGCCGGGTGGCATTTTCCACCCCAGGGAGCACATTTTCCTTCCACACTGGCCCGTGCCTGTTCCGAATTTAGCCATTTCCTGATCTGGTTCCAGCTCCTGAATTAACCCCAAATCCCTCCCAGAACAGCAGGGTTTTCATTGCCGCTTGGAAAAAAACGAACTGTGGTCTGGCTACGCCAGGGAAAACTGGGGCAAACGGTGCTGCCCGGCTGCCCTGCAAAGCCATGGCACCCCCACACCCCAAAAACAGCGTGGCACCCGCGCAGGCTCTGCGGGTTACCTGACTTCGGGGTGCTGGAAGCCGGGACCGTCCCGGGAGCAGGGTCGGGGCAGGTAAGCTCCTGCCGCATCCTGGCTGGGGATGATGTAGGGATACTCCGGGGGGGGGCCCCGCGGCTCCGGCCCCTCGGGGCGCTGCCCTCGCAGGGTGTAGTGCCGGGAGAGCTGGGGGTAGCTGTGGGATGAGCTCATGGGGCTGTGCGCTTTGGCCCCATTCCTCTCCAGCGACATCTGCATCAGCCGCTCGCTCAGCGACCGCACGTGGCCGTGCTTCAGGTCCTTCAGCGAGTCGTCGGGGCGCCGGGCGCCGTTCTCGGCCCCCCCGGGCTGCTGCCCACCCCGCTGCACCGCGTAGTACTGGGAGTGCGCCTTGGCCTCCTCGTAGCTCGGCAGCTCCTCGCCCTTGTGCTGGGGCTGGCAGAGGCGGTAGCCGCTGTTTTCCGAGTAGAGGTGGTCAGCGTGATGCTCCTGGCCCTGGGGCTCCTGCCTGGTGGACTGCTGCACCATCTGGCTTTCCTCCTGGGTCAGGCTTTCCAGGGAGGAGCGGGGGCTGCCGCCGCTGCCGCCGCGCAGGGCTTGCTGCTGGATGGCCAGCAGCGTGCGGTTCTCCGTCAGGTTCCCATAGCGCAGCTGCTCCTGGATCAGGCGGTGCAGGACCGTCCCGCTCGAGTCCTCCGCCGTCCTCATCTCCGCCGGCGATGCCGCGCTTCCCTCCGAGGAGCTCGCGTCGGGACCTAGCGGCGAGGCGGGCACCTGCGTGGGGAGACGGGGGGACGTCGGTGGGGAGTGAGGGGACCCGGGGGAGAGCGAAAGGACCTCGGGGGGCAGCTTGGGGACGTCGGTGGGGAGCGAGGGGATGTCAGGGGGGAGCGAGGGGATGTTGGAAGGGAATGAAAGGATGGTGGAGGGGAGCAAGGGGGCGTTGGAGGGGAGCGAGGGGACGTCAGTAGGGAGCGAGGGGACAGTGGAGGGGAGTGAAGGGACATCGAAAGGGAATGAAAGGATGGTGGAGGGGAGCAAGGGGACACCAGAGGGGAGCTTGGGGATGTTAGTAGGGAGCGAGGGGACATTGGAGGGGAGTGAGAGGATGGTGGAGGGGAGAAAGGGGACGTCGGAGGGGAGCTCGGGGACATCGGAAGGGGGCTTGGGGACGTCGAAGGGGAGCTCGGAGACATCGGAGGGGAGCGAGGGGACGTCGGAGGGGAGCTTGGGGACATCAGAGGGGAGCTCGGGGACAGGCAGGGAGGTTGGGGACGTCGGAGGGGATCTCGGGGACCGTCGAGGAGCCGCTGCCGCCGCCGGGCAGCGGGAGGAAGCCGGCCCTGCACAGCCCCGAGCTGAGGGGGCTGCCTGCGGGGGCTCCGTCCCGTCCCGGGGGGCGAAGAGAAGCCCCCTGCCCGCGGGATCCCGGGGCCGGGCGGCACTTACCGGGGCATGGCGAGAGAGCCGAGGCCGTGCTGCTGCCCTCGGAGCGCGGCCGGTGCCGACTGCGGGCCGGGCCGGGCTCTGCTATGCCCGGAATGCGGGGCCCGCCCCGCCGCCATCACCGCCACCGCCGCCAGGGGGAGCAGCGCCCGCCCCGCCGCCGCCATTTCGGGGCTGCTCCCCCCCCTCACACAGCCCGGCCGCCGGGGCTCTGGGGAGTGCTGAGGGGAAAAAAGGGACGGGGGGGACACGGAGCCGGTGCCCGGTGGCCGGGGAGGGGGTGGCAGGCATGGGGGGGCTGGGGGGGAGGTGGCGGCGTGGTGCAGCTGCCGAGCGCTGAGGTGGGGGTCGGGGGCGGCGGGGCTCGGCCGCCAGCTGGCCCGGCCGCATCAATCTTGGTGTGCGATCAAAGCTGCGAGAGGCACGGCATTGTGTGCCAGCCACCCCCAGAAAGGGAAAATAATAAGTAAAAAATAAAACAAAACACACACACACAAAGTCCCCGTCGGCCCCATCTGCTCTGCCCTCGTGCCCCCCCCCCCCTCAGCCGTCGCCACCCCCAGCCCCGGGATGGGCGCTGAGGTGCTGCTCGTCAAGGGGTGGAAAGGCTGAGGACGGAGGGGACATGGCGATGGAGGGTCACAGCGGGGCTCTGTGGCCTTGGGGTGCCAGGGGATGGGGGCTCTGCCCCTTCCCAGCGGGGAACGAAGCCGCTTTGCCCCCACGTGCAGGCCGAGAGCTCCCCGGCACGTCCGCCCGCGGGCCCCGAGACGGCAGATGGTGCGGGGGGCGGCGGGGAGGGGGGCAGCGGAGGGGCAGGTGCAGGGAAAATTGCTAATTAGATACGGGACATTAAGCGCTCTCATTCCGGAGAGAGGGAATTCGGCACCTTCCAAACGCCGAACAAAGGCCGGAGCGGGCCGTCGGGCTCATCCCCTTCCCATCCCGGGAAGGACGAGGGGCCGGGGAAGCTCCACTCAGCCAGAGCCCTGCTGCCAGCCAGCGGCATCCTTCAGCCGGGCATGCGGGAGAGCAACGGGTGCGTGCTGCAGAGCCCGAAAAGCAGCCAGTTTTCCCCACGATGCAGGCACTGGGCTTGTTTTTGGCAGCTCACTGACCAGTTCGAGGGCTGAGCAACGCCAGCTTCCAGCCCAGGTCAACGTGGAGACCACGCTGCGGGTGGCAGGGAGGTCCCCAGCCCTGCCGGGGCTTCCCGATGGGATTTGGGGACCCAGCGTGGCAGAGGCCCCGGTAGGAGTGGAGCCCCCCAGCTGCCTCCCCTGGCTCATCCGCCAGCCTTATCTATGCCTGCGTCATCCCGCTTCCCTTCCTATCTCAACACCGCTCTATTTTTGGCAGCAGGAAACCCCTCCTGGGCTGATAACACCACTCTGGAAAGTGATCTGAAGAGGAAAAGCCCTCTGCTCCTCTTTTTCTTTCTGCCACTTGCAGATAGGAGAAGCCTCCACCTTTCCATCTTCCCCTGGAGGAGGCCGAACAGCAGCTGGCTATTGAACATCAGGGATCAACCTCGTCCCGCAGACCTGCCGGGCTCCCCACGTGGACCCATCAGAGGATGAGGCACGCAGAAAGGTCGAAGGCAGCCCCATAAACCCAGATTTGGCAGTTTTGCAGGGCAGGGAGGCTGAACTGGCAAGGCTGGGGAGCGGGGACGGAGGCAGGGATGCCGGGTAGGCAGTGATGTGCCACATCCTCGGTCAGAGCCAGGGTGCTTGTGATTTGTGAGGGTTCGAATCTGTTTAGCCATCAGATTACATTCCTGATGTGTTATCTCCTCTGTAATGCTTCCCCCCTTTAGGAAAAGCAGGCAGAGCAGCAATTTTTCGGCTGTGGGGAGAAGCAGCCAGGGTTCCCAGCAGCCCCGACCCCAAAACCTGGGGCAGCAGTGGGGAGGAGGTGAGTGCAGGTGCCGGGGCCGCGGGCTCCCTGCATGACACACAGCTCGGCGATGCCAAACCCTGCCACTGACCTCACCGCCCAGCCTTATCGGCGAGGCGTTGGAGCGAGGTGAACGAGCCAAGAAAATGCTCGCGGGATGAGATCACCTCAGCTTTCTTCGCGGCTCCCAGCCGCCGCTCCCGAGCCCGCAAGCCGGGGAGGATGCGCACAATTTGGAGGAGGTTTGCAGCCAGCAAACTGGTCCTGGAGGGACGGCGACAGCGTGCAGGCAGCCAGGTGCCACATCTTGGCCACCAAGCCTGTGATGTTGAAAAATCCTTCCCACCCCTCTGCCAAGCTCCTGCTTTAAAGCGAGAAGGAAAAATGGGGCTCCAGGAACCACACAAGTGCCCATTCCCCATTCCCGTGCTGTTTCCCAGTGCCAAGATCCGTGCAGGCTTGAGCTGTTGGGGCTGCTGACCCATGGCTCATGAATAGCTCGGTGGAGGGACTGCAGGGATGTCCCTGGGGACACAACAAGGGGCTTGTGTCCTACCTGCCCCTGGGGACATCTCCAGCCTGTGTCACCTCGGGTGGCACCCTGCATCCTCAGATGCTCAAAGGGTCCCAGAGGGATGCCGTGTCCTGACCAGGGGGTCAGGATGTGTGCCACATCCCTGCCTGTGACACCCATCACTGCTGCTGCTTTTTCCATTACTCCCTCTCAGCTATCATCTCCCTACATTTCACCCCAAAACCTTTCCACTGCCGCATCTTACTCCAGAAGAACCTGCAGGTCCCCAGGGATGGCAGGTTGCAAACTCATGACCTCCACGACCTTAATTATTCCTGGGATAACGAGTGCCCAGCCTGCGAGCCTCGTGCCAAGGCTTTGCAGAAGGGCAGCATCCCTCGCTGCCTGGAGGGGAACCCAGGCAGCCCCAGTGGGGGAGCAGCTGGAGCCACGTGGGGACCGGGGCTGGTGATGGTGCAGAGGGGCTGACAGGGCTGTCCCCACAGACAGCCATCCCCCAAGACACAGCTCCTACTGTGCTGGTGCTCACACGGGCATCTCCTGCCCCTATGTCAAGGAAGAGATAGGAAATGCGAGGGGTGATGTGCAAATTTTTGGCTAAGCCGTGTGGCCATCACAAGGGGGCCGCTGTCCTTCTCTTCCCCTTCTCCGCATTTTAATCCCCCCCCCCCCCACTCCCCCTCCACCCCATTCTTGAAGTGAGTCATTTCCATTCCTGGAGGTTAACTTGTCCTTTTCTGCTCCGGCCAGCAATAATTCGGCCACTTTCTCACCTTTGTGGCATTTTCGCTCTTTCCTGAGAAATGCGGCGCGCTGGGTGCGATTTCCTGCCGGCGGGAGGGACGGCAGGGCGGGGGGGGGATCAGGCCATGGGGTGGCACAAGAGCCAGCTCCTGTCACCTCTGCCTGCCCCGCGGGCTCCAGCTCACCCCCCCGGGAAGGTTTGGCTTCACAGCCGCACTGTGGAGGGCTCGAGATGGGAGAAGATTGAGGAGAGGAGGCAGGCGAGACGAGAGAGACAGCAGCCACTGCCGGGCAGCCTGCTGCTAAATTTTCATGCAAATACCACAGAACAAAACCAGACAGGAGAAAGACCAGCTGTTCTCCCAGAGCCCCCAGCGCCCTCCTCCTCCTCCACCAGGCTGCCTCTCGGGGCAGCTGGGCTGGTCTTTGAGCTAGCAGCAGCTTCTTAACGGCCTGAGAGATCCCAAAATATGGAATACAGGGTGGGAATGGCGGGTGGATGGATGGGTGGATCTTCCTTTTTGCCCCATTTAAATGTCACAGAGATAATGTCCTACCAGAACGACAATTAAATAGCTAAAATCTTCATATTTGCCATTTCTTCAGGGGCTGCAGGGCTACTGGGGGAGAGGGGGATGTATCTCGGTTCAAAGACGTGTCAGGGGAGAGGCACGGGGAGGAGATGCAGCACGGGGAGGTGAGGGGTGCTCCAGGGACCGCTTTTCAGCAGCACCATCCCATGCCCAACTTGTGCCACCAATGCACACCTGGAGCATCCCTGGGGAAAAAGAAACCCTGCAGACCGGGCTCGGTGGCGTTACTGCCAGCTCTGGCGTGGTGACAGGGAGGGTGACAGCAAGCTGTCACTGCTGAAAGGCAGCGGATTGCCGCAGGGCTTGTTACTGAGATGTGGCTCCAGCCACATTCAGTGTGCGGGCACGGAGGGTGTGAAATGTCCCGTGACCCTCTCGCCACACATTTCTGAGCTGCCAGGAACCTCCTGGAGTTCAAGACGGGGAAGCTCAAAGTCCTGGCCCTGGGGAGGAACGACCGGAGGCACCAGGGCACGCTGGGGGCACCCAGCAGGAGAGCAAATCTGCAGGAAAAGCCCTGGGGGTCCCGGTGGGCATCCAGCTGGCTGTGAGCCAGCAGCGTGCCCGTGTCCCAGGGAAGGCCAAGGAGTTCGGCAAAGGGTAGAAGAGGATGCAAGAGAATTGGGGAAATAAGAAGGAAAAGAGCGAGAGCGAAACCAAACTCGGCTACAATCGGCCCTGAGCACACCAGGCCCTAGAGTACACTCAACGCCTTGAGCTCCAGCACAGTGCAGCAGCGATGCGGGAGTCCCACGGCCAGCTCCAGGGAAGCGCGGTGCCAACGCCGCGCTGCGCTGTCGGCCGAGCGACCTCCCAGCGGAGCCACGTGCTTCAGCTGCGTGCTCGATGATACAATAGAAAACGCCTCTGAAGCCCTGGCCCGCTGGTGCATTTCCTTAGCTCACTGGAATTTCCGTTTCTTTCTTCCTCTCCCAGGCTCTTACCGAAAAACGGTGTCACCGCGCGCGTCCCCTGGGCGGGCTCTGGAGGGCGGCCAGCCTCGTAGTCCCTCTGTCGTGCTCCCCGCGGGCGCCAGGTTCGGCTCGCCCGTTTATTAATCACCCAAGGCGACTGCCGATCCAGGGAGAAGATTTACAAGGCGGGCAGGAAGTTCTTGTTTTTACAGGAGTGCCTCAAACACACGCACGCAGTAGGAAAAGCAAACATTCCAGGCATACCGAGGGATCCGCGGGATAAAAATTCCCCAAGCAGCCCGGATTAAGATACTCGCGGCACATGGAAACGCTAAAACCCGGACTCAAGGATTTAATTGTCTGATTTAGCAGGCAGCCCCTGAGCCTGCTCCGTGGAACAACCTGAATTTAACGGGAAAAGCCCCCGTGGAGGGACAGGGAGGGGGGCAGCGGAGGTGCTCTTGCTGCAATAAAGGTCAGGGCAGGCCCCCACCGCTCGCCCAGCTCTGTGTGGACACCACAGCCTTGTGGCAAAGCTCAGTGTGAGCTTTCCAACAGGTTTTCTCCTTTGCAGCCGAGGCAGGGCTCACTCCAAATCAGTGCCTGGAGAGCAGCGGCCGTTGCTCCAGGCCAACACACATTACCTCCCCCAAGGCCCTGTGAAGGTGACCTCAGCCTCATGACACCTCCCGAAGATGAGCGACGCCTCCTGAAGCGTTGTTGGGGTCGGATGAAGGCAGAATCAGGTCCCACCGGTGGCTCCTATGGGACAATCCATCTCCTGGGCTGCCTGCCCAGCTCCACCACCAGCTGGGCCCCGAGTGCTGCCACCTGACAAACTCACCAGCAGCAATATTTTGTCATGCATGAGTTTGCAAAGGAACCTAAGAAAGGCAGGAGGCAAACAGCGCTGAAGTCATTTGGTTTCTCTGCAGGAAAAGTAGCCCGAATTATGTGCTTCCCCTTTCTCTTTAGCACTTCCTTTGTCAAAGGATCTGTGCAACGAATTCGAGGTGATGCCCTTAGTCCTGATGACATGTTGGGCAATAACCTGAACTTCCTGAAGGGCCTTGTGTCTCTCTGGGTGAAGAGGAGGAAGAAGGACTGCAGGGCAAGAAAGTGAGACAGGTCAAGAACCTTTGTTGGCTGGAAACGTGCTGGAAGCTGCTGGAAGAGCTGCAGAGGGGAATGATAAGGGATTAAGTCATGAGCTGAAAGGGAGAGTTAAAGACAAGCACATGTGTAAGGACATCCTCGAATAAAATCCACTTTTGCACACTCAGCAAGTCGCCCCCCATGCACAAAGCAGATACGGATTGCCCTGCGTGTTTATCCCACATTGCAGCCCACCTGTGGGCATGAGCAGCGCAAAATCTTGCTGCTGCTTCCCTTCTGCAGCTCAGCAAGGATGCTCGGCAAGATCTGGGTGAATTATTGGACTGCATCTCAGCAAATCCTCTGAGCACTTTTGTTCTTTACCTCCTCTCTTCCCTGCCTCCATTCATCACCAGCCAACAGCAGCAGCAGTCCAGGAGACCTTTTGCTGCTAGCGCACGGTCTGGATGCAAACACATCCTTCAGAAGTGGATTCTGTCCTGCAACTGCAGTTGGCTTTAACGCGTGGCTCTGCATTTCTTCTGCTGCTGTGTGTGCCTGCATCTGCACCCTTCCACTTTGCCCATGACTTTATCTGTGCTTCCCCATGGTTTTCCCAGCAGGATCCTCCTAACCCCGAGTGCAAGCTTGGCCATTCACACCCATACTACACAGCACGTGCTTCGATTCGCTGCAGGCTCTGTGCTGCACAGGAGCAGGGTCTGTGGCTGCAGATGTGAGAAATCACCGTACAAGCTGCATTTTCCACAAACGGCTCCTGGTGTACACTAAATCACATCCACAGATCTTACTCAGATCGGTTGTCATTTCTGATTCCGTAAAGCCTCGCTCCCAGCCGAGCCCAGGCGGCTGCAGCAGGGCTGGGGCTGAGCCGTCCCCGTGCTACACCACAAGCCAGCTGCATTTAGCAAACTTAACGTGGCATTACAGAGACGTGAGTCATCATCGCTGGGGCTGTTTTCACAGAGGCTCGCAGCGCAGCTCTGCGCCGCACTGTTTTTGTTTGCCTCTGACCGTAAAAGCCTGACACACGCAGCTCACCCCGTGATAACAACACCTGGCCCACCAGCCACAACCCCGGCTCGTTAGGAAAGGTAAATAAAATCACACCCCGCAGCCAGACAGCCACGACACACTGCTCGGAAGGCGGTGCTGGGGTGAGAGGAGCCCCATGGGGTGACAGGAGCCCCGTGGTGTCCCCTCCCTGCAGCTCACCGTGCTGTCGGGCTGTCTCGGAGCCGTCACCACCCCCAGATATCGCCTGGGAGCAGCGTCCTTGCTGGGGACACAAGGGGTGCAGGTGGTGTCGGGGGAATATATGGACGAGGGGATTTCCAGATGGGGAAGCTGGCTGGGAAGCTCTGGGCACTTTTTGCCCTGCCTTCCCCTACACTTAGGCAACGTTAACCACCTTCCCTGAAGGCACTGCGGGATGGGCAGAGAAAGTCCTAAGGCCGCCGCACCGCTGGCACTGGGGCCGCACACTGATCTCCTCGCTCACTGCACTGGCTGGGGTCTGGCTCTCTGGCCTCAGCTGTGAGTGTGGCACCTCGCAGCATGAGTGCTGCCCTTCCACGAGCTGCCTCACCCCAGGAGGACGATGGTGGAGAGATGAGATCAGATGTAGACTGCTCATCGGTCATCGTACACGAGGTTACCCACCCAGACACACTGGGGACGTGGGCACTCGGGTGAATACACCCTGCTGGCTACGATGAGCTACAAAGGCGCACTGCTGGACAGAAACGGGCTCAGATTTATTCCCGTCCCGAGCAGGAAACTGGAAGGGATAATACAGAATTAAGCTGTGAAGTTAACCTTCAGCTATGTAAATTATAGGGAATGAAAAAATGCAGCCAATGTGAAAGAGTATTATAAATGCACCTTAACTACAGGCACTGCATTATGAAGAGTAATCTTGCTGAGCTGGGGCAGTGGAAAACAGCAAGCAAGTTTCAGCCTCAGAGCTATGCGGGGTGAAAAATAAGGCATTTTTCCAACCACATCTGCTGTCACTCACCATCTCACTTGATAGCGACTGTATAAAAAAGGGCTGACCAGCTAAACACATATTAGTCATCAGGTAGCTATGTTGACAAATTGAATCATATTCAGTGGGATTATACCCAAGGCAGAGAATTTGGAAGCTTAGCAAACCAAGCAATGTGAAAGCTCTGGCAAGCGCACGTTGCCGAGACTCGTACTGCTGGTTTGGGAGCGCTGTGCTCCAAACCCACGCGCCAAGCCCCTCCTCTTCACGACTCGGAATCAATATTTGCACAAAGTTAAGTGAAAGCATGGGCGCTGACAGCAAGATCGGCTGGACGGCCGGGGTTTTATCAGGGTTGTTTTCGTAGGGCACAAGGTTCAGAGCCAAAGAACGGCAACGACGTAGATCGTGGCCACGGAGATCACCTGCGGCCCGCTGGCTTCGGAGCAGGGGTGTGGCAGGGGGAACGAGGAAGCACCTTTTTGGCAAACAGCTTTTTGGTACAGCGCTATGCCACCTGGACATCATCCTGAACACACGTGGAACAATGATTTTAATGACAGATTAAGTGTACTACGCTTCATACAGCTAAAATTAGGCATGTCCCTAAAATCACTATTCATTCCTCTATCCCCCAAATTAACTTCTCAATGGAATCACCCTGTTATCATACCAGTTTGAAACACGCTGCTTTAGCAGCCAGGTCCATGAACTACATTGCTTCCGCGCTGATGCTGCTCCGAAGGTAGGGACTTTGGGTAATGCACAACTGCCGAGCCTGGATTCTGGAATTACATGCATTTGCTACCGGGATCAGAGATGGGGCACAAGTAACCCCTGTGTATTTAAATGGCCAGTAACAGGATTCTGGATGTACATGCATCAGATGCCATAATTCTGAGTCATTACACACCAATGTACTGAGCAAGAAGCTCACAGGCATTGTAAAGAATTAAGTCATGAAGTTAACCATCAGCTTAAATTACAGGGATTGAGAAATGCAACCAATTTAGAACTGACCTGTAAAGAAACTGCATGTGTTATGATATACGACCTCTTGCAATCTAGCTATTGTTTTATTTGGAAAAAAAAAAAAACAACATGGAAGTGAATCAGGGAGCAGTTGAGGGAGACTGGGGACATGGAAAGGCTTCCAAATGAAAAGAAGGCAGGAGAGCTGGTATGAAATAGAAACCTGCAGATGCAGGAATGCCCAGAGAGAGGGCACCTGCTTCCATCAAATTCAGAGAAGAAACAGTCTGCCAGGTCCTGGTGAAGGTAGGGGCAGCACTCAGTGTCTCAGGACAGTCACAGCGGTACGCTGAATTCACAAACCTGGCTGATAAAAGCCCTTTGGAAGCCACATCTGTGTGTACTCCTGTGTGTAGCCCCTGTGTACTCCTTCTCAACCTTCACACAGTTTGGCTAGCTTGCAAAGTTCAGTATTGAAAAAATACAGGGAAGAAAGAAAAGTTTACCACGTGTGAAGGGAAGAAGACAAGTGTATTTTATGCAAGGTGCAACTAGACGCCCAACTCCAAGAAGAAAGATTGCTGTCTGGTGGCATCAATTTAATGAGGTTTTATTTGTTTGTTCATGTTTTAGAGATTGTGATGATCTTCCTACCAAACACCAAGTAAAAAAAAAAAAAGAATTACATCATGAAACTCCACATTAACTGTCCTCATACGTCTGGGACAAAACCTTCAGGCTGTGCAGGTTTATTTGGAGGGTTGGTGAGTCCTGCAGTCACACCAACCCCGCTGTACTGACGGGCGCTTTACCAGCACACTCAAAGCCATTAATGCTGACATTTTGTGAAGGATAAAATCATTGGTCTTGCATTATTCTGGTGAGGATAAGGAGGTGGTTGATATCAGGAGACACAGAGAAGCTTGCTTAAAATAGCAAACAGAATTCCTGAGAAGATTCCCCATGTTTATCTGGACACTAAGCATTATCCTGCAGAGGGGAAACAGCAGAGGGGGTGGAAACGGCAGTGGGGGTAACCATGCCTTCTGGAGGAATCCTCCAGCCCTGAGGCCGGGTTCAGCTTCCCATGGACATTCACCTATGCCAGGACCTCACGCCTGCATGGTGGGGGTCCCAGGACAGAAGAGAAGCCTCAGTGCCATCCCTGCTCCCAGCACAGCACCTGCAAGGGGTGCAGGACAAGCCGTGCGAGCCTTATGTCTGCCAGCGGGGCAGGGAAGGCCCCTTCCCTATCCTTCCCCCTTCCCAAGACTCCTAGTTTGTGGTGTGTTGTCTCGTGGCTTCAGTGCCCATGCCCTCTACCTGCACATTTGGCTGTGCACAGTAACGGCAGGCACAGAGTTAAGCTGAGAAAAACCTCGCACCTTTCCTGCCGCAGGAATGCAAACAAACTCCCTGCGCCCCCTCCAGCTCTCTGTTGCAGGATTCAGCTAAAACACGAGGGCTGGGAGGAAGGAAAAGCGGCCAAAGAAGCAATTCCCAGCCTCAGGCTCTGCGCAGTGCTGCCGTGCCCTCTGCCGGGCCAGGCTGCCTCTCCGACCACCCTGCCCAAGCCTGCTGCACGCTGCCCTGTGCCCTCACCACCCTGCCCGTACCCTTGCCTGCGTCCTCGCTACCTGCTGCCACAGCCCAGCTCGGTGCCCAGGTCCCTGCCACCTCCTTTGGCCAAAGCCCTGAAATCGAAGCGGAGCAGCAATGAGTTTCCTAGAGCAATGAAGACGGTTGTTTTAATTAAAACAAGGCTCTGCCATCCCTCCGACTCCCCGCAGGCAGGGAAAGCACGTCCCACAGAAGTGCCAACCCTGCCCTGGGCATTTCATCAGCCCCAGCTTGCCCTGCAGCTCTGTTCTCCTTGCAACACTGACCTCTCAACAGCCAGCGGTCATTTTGGGGCAAAGATGTTTTGTAATACATAGGCAGCACCACACCAGCCCCTGAAATAACAAACAAATAAATAAATAAATAAATGAAGTCTGTAACTAGTTGATGGCTCTGAAGGTTGAGCACCAGAAGCTCACCTTCCCGGAACTACAGGTGGGCAAGAGCCTGTTTCTGCACACATCACTGGTTTTGTGAAACTGGAAATAAACCCAATAGCCTCTTGAGTAGGCAGCTGTATTAGGCAAGCCCTTTATTAACCTGAAACAAGATTGCTGTGAGGTGCTGAGCAATGTCCCAAGGGAGAACCTCACCCTGCTCCCACCGGACTGGAGAAGCCCTCTTCACACAAGGAACAGGTCCAGAAGCAGATTTCCACCACAGAAAGGGAATGGGCTAAAGTTGCTCCAAGGGGAGGTTTAGGTTGGATACTAGGAAGAGCTTCTTTACCAAAAGGGTTGTGAGGCGTTGGGATGGGCTGCCCAGGGAAGTGGTGGCCACCATCCCTGGAGGTCTTTAAAAGATGTTTAGATGCAGAGCTTAGTGATATGGTTTAGTGGAGGGCTTGTTAGTGTTAGGTCAGAGGTTGGACTCGATGACCTTGGAGGTCTCTTCCAACCTAGCTGCCTGTGACTCTGTGAATCGCTGTCGGGACAGCGGGCACCGGACCCTCATTGCTCCAACGGGGCAGCGCTTGGCAAGCCCGGGGCTCGCCTCCCCGGACAGGATACAAGGGGTACAGCACCACCCCAAAACACCTCTTTCCAAAACACTTCTTTCAACCCATAGCGGCTGCGAGAAACCCCTCCGGGCCAGCCGCGCCTGCCGGCGACCTCCCCCCTCCACACAGCACTGAGCCCTCAGCCCCCTTCCCGCCGGCGGCCGCCCGCCATTTTCTCCCCTCAGGGCGGCCGAGGGCGGCCCGGCGCATGCGCGCAGTTCCGCCGCCGGCGGCCGGGGCCTATGTACCAATGGCTGCTGGCGGCCCTCGGCGCCCTCTTCCCCGCCGCCCGCCGCCTCGCGCCGCCCCCGGCCCCGGCCGCGGCCGCGGCCCCGCCGCCGCCTCGCAAGAGGCCGCTCCACAGGTCAGCGAGGCCGGAGCGGGCCCTCCTCGGCCGGGCCACGGGGTGGGGGGGGTGGGAGGAGGGCGGGCTGCGTGTGGGGGGGGGGCGAAATGGGGGTCCCGGGGGGGTCCGGAGGGTCCCGAGGCTGCTGCTGAGGGGACACGGGACGGGGCTGGGGGCGGTGAGGGAAGGGAAGCGGGGAGGAGCCGGTACCGGGCGGCTGCGGAAGCTGAGCGGCAGCGAAAGTGGGGCTGAGGATCCGGGTGGGGGTGCCGGGGGGCGGTGTGTGCCCGCAGCCGGTCACCGAGAGGCGGGGGGGGACCCTGAGGTGTTCGCTGGGAGGCAGGGGTGTTCGCCAAAAGGAAGAAGGGTTCCCTGAAATAGTCGCTAAAAGGCCAAAGGTGTGTGTTCCCTGAGGTACTCGATGCCAAAGGTGTTCCCTGAGGTGTTAACTGAAAGGTAGAGGTATTCCCCTAAAAGGCAAAAGTATTCCCTGAAATAATCGCTAAAAGATCCAAGTATTCCCTGAAATAGTCACTAAAATGCCAAAGGTGTGTGTTCCCTGAGGTACTTGCTAAATGCCAAAGGTGTTCCCTGAGATGTTAACTGAAAAGTAGAGGTATTCCCTTAAAAGACCCGAGTATTCCCTGAAATATTCGCTAAAAGACCCGAGTATTCCCTGAAATATTCGCTAAAAGGCAAAAGTATTCCCTGAAATAGTCGCTAAAACGCCGAAGGTGTTCCCAGCTCCCACGTGCGAGGCTCTCCGAGGGCAGCCAGGCAGGTGCTCCCTGTTACATCCCGAGCAATGTGCCCGGCTGCAAGCTTGGTGTGACAGCTTTAGCAGATGCATCCCAAACCCCCGAGCCCCACCATGTGCAGCCCCCATGGCAGGGGCAGCGGCGAGTTAACACCGAAGCTGCCTTCTCCGTGATGTCTGGCACTCGGTGTTATCCCACAGTAGAAAGGTGAAAAATTGTGGGTACGGGTGGTGAAACCCATGGGGAGAGTGGTTAAAAAGTAGCTGCTCTTACAGTGCATCGCTGAAGTACAGCGTGCAAAAATTTTGGGGAGTCAGCCTGTGAAAGGTTGAATTTTTACAATTTTAAATTATACGCTGCAGCGAGGTGTCCTGGACACTGGTGCAGGAGGAGTTTCTCGTAGCTTATTTCTTTCCCTGTAGTTGCCAAGGAGGGGAGTAAAATGTGGGCACAGATGGGTGCTGTCACCTCCAGGGCATGGCGAAGGACGCGAGCGCATCTTTACGAGGAGAGCAGGCTCAAATGACTTCTGCTTTCTGGTGCCCCTCTTTCAGCTTGTTTCAGGTGTTGCTCAACACCCTCTGTACTCACCTGTTTCCCCCAGGCCCTTGGCAAAGCCTCTGGTGCGGTGACACAGACACAGCGTAACCTCCTCCTGGGTTGTGCAGTCCTGTTGCAGGCAGGTAGCTGAGCATAGATCTGCCTTTTTTTTTCCCTCACTCCTCCTGTCTTTTGCCTGTTCGTGTTCCCTGGCCTCGCCTACTTCAGGACATCAACAATTTCCCAACCTTCTGAATCACCAGCAGAGAATTCCCTTTTCCATGTGCTCAAGCTGTGTTTGGTAAAGGAAAAAGGACAAAACCACTCTCGCAGGTGTTGGGTGCTCTTCTAAAACTGTAGAAAGATGCACTTCCATTTGAAACCAGTAACTGTCACCACAGTAAGGTGTTTAACCTGTGGTTGTCTCTGAAGGTAGTGTGAAGAGGTGGCATTGTACTTTGTCTCTGCAGAGGACTGATGCTGGAAAGATTTCACTGAAGACCACTTCAAAATGAAGTTTTGAATGAAGTGGTCTTGATAAAAACTGAACAGGAAGACAGATATTTTTGCTTTCTTCAGTTTTACCTTCTGGGATATCAAATATGCTGAGTAAGAATGTATTTTTTTAGGAATGCTTTGCATTTAACACCTACCCCCCATTTTTCTGCCTGACTTTAATAGCATAGCAATGACAAATACCCTCCGTACTGTATGAAAGGTGCAGGTAAGGATAAGAACTCATTTTTGTGCTTCTGCTGCAGAAGGAAAGCAGTCCAGAAGTGATGCAATCAGCAGGGTTTGGGAGCATAACAGTTGAAAAGAAATTCTTGTATCTGAGAAGGAGCACAGCATCTTTCGTAGAACCCTCGCTGTGTGTCAGGGTGGTTTTGGAATCAAATAAGAAAAAAAAAAAAAAAAAGGAAAAGGCACAACCTTTGCTATCTGTTCTCAAAGTTTTAAAAAAAAAAAAGGCAGCTAGACTTTATCTTTGTATCAACTGATATAATGCTTTAACTAATGCTTAGTAAGGAAGGGTGCAGCTAAGAATGATTTAAAGAACTAGTTCACGAGCACTGATTTAGCAGTAAGTTATTTATGTGGGTGTTCACAAGTTGCTTTTCCACCTTTTATTTCCTGTCCTAATTAAACTTTTATTTCTCTGCAGCTCGGTGTAGGGCACTCAGATGGCTTAGTAATCATTGGCATGTTGCTTTCCTTGAGGAAAGAGGATATGCAATATATGTAAAGCTTATTACATATTAACTGAAGAATTTTTTGTTATTAGTGACAGACAGAAAACATGAATTGAATGCGAGAAAGAGCCCTAATGTGCTGGAGGGGGAGAATTAACTGTCTGTGAGTGCTCTGCTGAGTCGGAGCAGTGGGGGGCGTTGGTGAGAGGTGCTTCAGTAGCAGCAGCCGCGTGTTCCTGTCCGAGATGATCCCAGAGATGCTTGGAGGGGAGACTTTTGGGATATGGAAATAAATATTGGAAGTGTGGGCCCTGCAGAGGGAACTCAGTCTCTCAGAAGCTCATCTGTGCTTGCAAAACACTGTTTTGTGTGTTTTTTCCTCAGTGCTCAGCCACCTCTGGAAGATCCTGACCAGACTCAACCAAAAAAGCAAAAAACAGGTATTGCACATTACCCATGTAATTAATACGCCTGTTTTTTCTTAGGTTTCACGTACCTTAGAAAACTCTGGCTTTTGTACTTCAGCGTGATTCCTGAAACCGTGGCTTTTTGAGCCGTTCTCTTGGATGTGACCGTCTGTGCAGCCAGTGGCCTGAGGCTGTATCGTGGGGCCTAGCCCTATATGCGCTGTTATCTGTGCTGATGGTGGCAGGGTACAGGACTTCTGCTGCGAGCAGGAGATACCCCAGGTCTCTCTGGCCCATCCACATCAGCAGAGAGCATTTGGCATCGAAGCTGTGTGCCCCCTCCTGCCTGGGTTTGTGATGCTGTACCTCTGACAGCTCAGAATAGCTGTGTTTCTCCCAGAAAAAACACTTAAGATCTGGGGTGTGAAGGAAGGTAACTCTAAACTGGTGCAGGCAGAGAAAAGTGGTATTTCTGAGTGACGTGAGTTTGGAAGAAAAAAAAAAGTTGAACTGAAACCAGAAGTGGGTTCAGTCTGAATCTGAAAAGTTTGGCACGCAAATGTTTAAAAGATAAATGAGAGCTGAGTAAGGAAGGGTGAAGAAGCAGCAGAGGGTTGGCATGGGAGAGGACAGCAGAGACAGAGAAGTGTTCGCTTCAGTGAGACTTCCTCGGACACCCCCTCTGCAGATTTTATGGGTAAAATTACAGAGCTGCATGCAGCCATTTTGTTACCTCAGTGCCAGCTGATTTGGTCATGATTTGAGATCAAAGCTTCCCTTTTTCAGTCAGATAAAAGAGGGAGAAATTGATGCTCTTTAGGCTGTGGGACATCTCCTAGCATACACTTTATGGGGAGACATGGGGCTTCCTACTCACTGCTTGGCCAGCAGTGCTGCCCCTCATCTAATGGTAGGGGCTGCTGAACAGGTAGCATGCTTTCCTGGTACCATTTATTCTCTAACACAGCCCCCTGTTAGACAGTCCTGGCTTGTTAACATTTGGGAGCACTGTTTGAGGGGTTGTGTGTCCCTGCTTCTGTAATACTCAGGAGTCTTTGCTAAGTTTGGTTTCTAGACCTCAGCAAACAGCTCCTCCAGTAGTCAAGAGCAACATGTAATAAACTGCAGTGCTACATGCATGCGTGGAGGGGGTGAGGGAGAGAAATTGCACCCTGGAAATTGTTTCCCTGGAAAAAGGGAGTGCTCCCAAAAGCAGGGTGTTCTGGTAGACCTGGCTGGCAGATCTGCGGGTTAGTCGCTGAGCTCGGCTCTGCAAAACTGCCTCTGGAGCCACCTATTACAAAACTCACCTCCAGGTCTGTTGGCAGAAAAGACTGTTACTAGCAATGAGTTCTGCTGCGGTAGGTGTCATTAAGGATTTCTGTCCACACAAAAACCTGATTTCCCTTTTCAGTTGTGTTCTTACACGGCCTGTCTTTGTTTTTTAGGTTGTGCCACCTCTGGGCCTACAGAGAAAGTTGAAGAAGTTTCTGCTGTGGCGAAGGTGCCGGCTGAGGCAACAAACAAGCACTGGAAAGCTTCAGTCAGCAATGCAGCTCCAATCACAGAGCCCACAGAAGAGGTTAGAACAGAATTTGAAAGTAGGTAGTTATGATATTGAGTGAATCTGTGTGAGATGAAAGGAAGGAGCTTCTCTGCCTGATGCATCTTGAAGCTGGGCCTGCCCTGAGCCCGTAAAGCAGTAGGTCCTTCTTTTCCATTGATAGAAAGCAGCTCTTGCTCTTGTGTGCTGGTTTTGCCTTATTCAAGTCTGCACGTGCATTTCTAGCACTTGGAACTGGGGAGCTACACTTCTGCTGTCTCCCAGATATTTCACAGGTACTCAAACCTACAGTCTGTGTGTTTGCAAGCTGTTACTCTTTTTCTCAAGCTTGTAGATAAGGAATCAAAATACATCAAAATACATCACATTGCAAGAAAAACTGTAGTTGGTCCAGGTAAACATCATTCTGCTAAATTCATTATCCAGGAGAGGATTCCTGTAGGACACAGGTTCTGTAACAGTGACTCATTAACAGCTGCACTCCGTTGTTTGTTTCAAAGGTGGGATGTTGCCTTTCTTATTGCCCCACTAGGGTAAGAGAGGAATAGGAAGCTGTCATGTTCTACCTATTTGTTCTTGAGAGAGTCATTAACTCTTACAAAGTGTATTTTTCAAGGACAAGACTATTGCTTTTCAGAACAGTTAGGAGCTGACTGAGGAGAACTTGATGTTAGGCTCATGTTGTTTTACATCGCTGTGTATATGAGTATTAAAAATCAGCGAGCTTGTCAGAGATCCTGCAAATATTTGCATTCTGCTGCAATCTGAACCAGCATATCATGATCCCTGAGTCATAACAGAGCTGCCTAGATTTCAGGAACATTGTGTTTGCTTGGATTTGTATTCATGTTATACTCACTATGATACTTGTGTGTTTTTATTTAAGACTCAGTCCACTTCGTCTGACCCTTTGTCTAAAAGACCAGCAAGTTCTGCGCTAGAAGTAGAAATGCTACAGATTGGTAAGGCCATCGGGTTACCAACTCATTTCTTTTTCATCCTACATTGTGTGTGTACTCTGTGACTCAGCACAAGGCTTATGAACAGGTTACAGGCACGATATCTAGGTACCATAAGGGATACTTGCATAGGAGCTTTGCTTCTTCCCTGTATCCTTGCTTTGCTTCTGGTTTGGGGCCAGACATTTGTCTTGTCATCTCAGCGTTAGTTCAAGAGCTGCCTGGGATGCAGTTCTCTACTTCTGACACGGCCACTGTTAGCTTGCCAGAAGTAAATTGTTTAAAACACTTAATTTTTAGGTAGTAGATCCCAATAGCCCTTTTTTATTTCAGGTTTAGGCTAACAGTAATTTGTGTGCACAAATTTCTGTAGGTGTGAATATGGAAATCTGAGATTATTGTTAATAATGTAACATAATGCAAATAACGTTATGATGCAAGAGAGAAAAATGAAGATAATTTGTTTGGTGAAGTTCTTCACTGTAAACTGATAAAACTTCAGTTTCTTCGTATAGTTACATTGTTAACTTGTGCTCTCCTCGTAGATAAGATGCCATGTGGAACCAACGCTTGCTTGAATAATGAAACACTATCCCTTTCTCATAAGACAATTCCCTGTTTGAGGTAAAAATCCTTCAGTTTCTTTGACATCACTTAAAGACTTGCTGTCTTTCACTTTCTTTGTTGAACATTCTGGGTGTTGTCAAACACTTGTATCTTTGTCCATGCAGTAATAGTTTTCCAAGCTATTCTGGAACTCCAAGCTGCTGTACTGTAGGGAGGTCTCCATCTGCTTTTTTTCCCAACCAATTTTAAACCTTTCTAAATCAAAAAAGGTTTAAATCAAAAAAGGCGAAGAGAGATGATCTATCTTCTCTGCACTGCCCTGGTGAGGCCATACCTGGAGTGCTGTGTCCAGGTCTGGGCTCTCCAGCATAAGAAAGACGTGGGCTTAAGGGAGCAAGTCCAGCAGAGGTGATGAAGGGAGTGAAGCGTATGAGGAGAGGTGGAGGGAGCTGGGAACATGCAGCCCGGGGAAGGTTCAGAGGAATCTCATCAGTGTGCATAAACATCTGATGGGAGGGAATAAAGAAGAGCGAGCTGGGCTTTTCTCAGTGTTGCCCACTGACAGGTGGCAGTGGGCGCAAACTGAAAAGCAGGGAATTCCATCTGAACATAAGGAAGCACTTACTGTACTGTGAGGGTGACTCAGCACTGGCACAGGATGCCTGGAGAGCCAGGAGAGTCTGTGTCCTTGGACACACTCAAAACCCAGCTGAGCAACCTGCTTTGGGTTGCCTCTGCTTGAGTGGGGAGGTAGATGAGATGATCTCTAGAAGTCTCTGACCAGAACAATTTTGTGAGGAAAGCAGCTACACTTCTGTGCCAGTGTGCTGGCTTTTGGAAGAGTTGAGGGTTTGATGGTAACATGCCTGTGTGGTTCTCGAGTCTTCTGTGTTGACTTAGGGCTTGGACTGCCTTGGAAATGACCCTGAGAATGGGCGCAGCACTTGTGCTGCATCTGAGTGCAGATCAATCAGCAGCGTATATTCAAAGCAGTTGTTCTGACTTCCTATTTTACTGACTTCCTATTTTACTTCTCCATGTTTTCCCATTAAGTGGTTGAAGACAGCAGGTCTCCATCTGAAAATATAAACATTTCATGTCTGTCTCCATCATCATCAATGCACATGCTTACAAAACAGTTGTTGGTGGTGCTTGAATCAGAGGTGCTTTTCTGAATATTGTCTTGATGCTATTTCTTTTGCCATTGGTATTTTTAGCACTAGCAGGAATGGCAACCACCATGTCAAAACTACTCCAGAAGACACCGTAACACTCAGGCCACCCATTAAGGAGCACACTACGCCAGAGTCTGCGACTTCAGAAGTCGGCAAAATGGGGAGGCCTTTCTGTACTGTGGAAGAGGTGCGTTGGGTGAGAAAGCTGGCTTTTGAAATAACACAACTCAGTAGTCACATCAGAGCTATGACAAACACTGAAGTGACAGTTTGTAACATTCCCTGCAGTGGATATAGTTAATGAAGGAATGCTTCGGAAAATCAGTGCGTGATGTTTTATTTGCTTTTCTGCATATCAAGTGTTGTAAGTGGAAGTACTGCCCTGTCACTTAGCGTATCATTGTTGCAGAGTTGTTTTACTATTTGTCCTTACCCCAGCTCAACAGCTGTCTTTACACAGCAGCTTTATAAGGATGATGTAGGCAAAAAAACCCACACACTTGCTGATAATTCTTCCTTGAAGGGCTAAGAGGTCCTTCCCTGTCCTTTTCTTCCAATATCTGAAGCAACTATTGGAAAATATGTGATAAACCTTGCTTACACTGGAGAAGATCTTAAAATGAACTACCGGAGAAGCAGGCTATGACAAGCGGAGGAATATGATTAAGATACCGTGGAGACTCATAGCACACAGTCATTATGTATATTGACAGGAATGCCTATTAGCCTGAATTCTTATGCAAGAAGTGTAGACCACAGCTAGAGAGAAGAGGCCCACATTTGAGGAAACAGTTGCAGAAGGAATTTTGAGATTGTAGTGGGATGCAAGTTCTTATCACAGGACAGGAAAAAAATGAAGGTGTAGGAATTCCTGCTAAAATAAACTTGAATTCTGTGCCAGTGTTATGAGAACAACCTGTGCAGTCTGCACTAAATTCAGATTACAAGTATTTGCTTCGTACGGGGTTCTGATCTCATCTTTTTTTTCCCCTTCTATTCTGCTAGGATGTTCTGAGAGGTGAAAAGGAGAAATACAAACAGCTCTTGAAACTAGTAAAGGAAAAATATCCTAGAAGCCGCTCTATCTCACAGCCGACAACCTTCTGCAAGTAATTATAGGGAAAATAAGTATTAACTTTTTGGTGGTAATGTTGTAGCTTTTGTACATGGGTAAGTGGAGGGGAAAATCATATTTTGTACTCTTAAGGTTGTGGAGATTGTCCCAGAGCAGGTACTGGAGTAAAGTAATTTTGAAAAGGCCATGACGCACTCTTCCCTCCCTGCCTTTACCTTCCCCCAGTAAAGCATGAACATTCTGTGAAGGCGTGTTCTGAAGGTGAAGATTCCTTAGTTGTTAGGGGTTTGTTTCTCTTTTTGATAGCCCTTTCTTGTATTTCTGTTAAGAAAGGTAGTACCTAGTTCTAGTGCTGGCAGTGTAATTTATCATAAAAATCCACAGGAGTGGTTATTTTGTAACACTATTAAAAAGAATTTTTCTCATTCACAATAGTCAACTTCTTCCTCAGTCAGTAGACATATTTTATCTGAGAATGTGAAATGTAACCTAAACACAGGGAATACTAGGTCTTTCTCTGTTCCTTCCTACCTCCCCCAGCGCTTCTCATACAAATCATAGGAAATTTTCTCTTTGCAATACACTAAAATGACGAAATCTTAGTCTTGTGTATGGAATGCCTGTTCTTAAAGCAACCTGCAAGAGGGAACTTGTGTGTAATGCTGATTCATATATACTAACGATGAGTATGTTTGATATGTCTGTAACTGTACCAAGAGGTTGCATAAAATCAACTACACTAGGGAAAATACAAAAATAATAGAAGCTATTATCTTAGTGGAATAGCTACACTTCAAAGCTGTGAGGGACTAATTGGAAAATGCTGATGCCAAAAGGGTGCTAAAATTCCATTGTGCCTTTCTACACAGACAGTAGGAAGTGCTGTGTTTTCTTGCCTTTTTTTTTTTTTTAATGCATTGAAACATAGATTGTTACTGAGACTTAGAAAAATCCCAATCTCTGGTTGTTCACAGCTAGAAGACACCTGAACACAAGACTTGAGATCAGAACAGCATGGCCTGTTTAAACATTCTGGTGCATGAAAACGATATGGAAATCAGTATTTAATATAATTCTAGGTGCGCCATCAGTAGCTTTTTAGGGTGGATCAGGACTCTGCTTTTGGCATCTAATCTCCTGGTCATTGATTATTGTGGTTTGGCTCATATGTCAGAGCAGACCTGAAGGATGTGAAGCAGATTCCTTTCAGGTGATGCTAAATCAGAGAGCATTCCTCCAGAGTGCATCTAGTGTGCGCCAGCTGATAATGAGCATGTAGTCCCTGAGGTCCAAGTAGAGCAGATCCCAAGTAAAATGTCCCAGAAATTTCTGTTGTGGACACTATTCACATGGTGAACATAATCTTTATTAAATAGATTGAACAGAGTTGGTCAAGGACTATTAAAACGAATGCTGTCTTGTCCTGTAAAATACAATAGCCTCCTCAGGTTAACCCAGATGTTTGTGCAATGTGTAAAGATTTTTTTTTTAAAGTAAAGCTCCTTTTTTTCCTTTTTTTTTTTTTGCTGGTGAAGGGGTAAAGGAATCAATTGTTGTGACTTACTAGTCTCTTGAAATTCTGAAGTGGCAGAAAACGTGACTCCTCTGTCACCAGTATGTATGAGTTGAAAATAGCCAAGATTTTGAATGTAAACTGCCTCTTAGTGAAAATGCCTCTTAGGTTCTGTTGTAAAACTAATGCAAGAGGCAGGATGACCCTGTTAATGGATTAAACAGCCTAATTGTACCTAAAACAGTTTCTATTGCTTTACCTGTGGTCTCCAACTCTAGTGTAGGCAGTTGTGTATGAATAAGCTTTATCCTTTCTGGTGAATTGGTGTGTATTGATAACACATACTGCCTATACAGACATTCTGATTCTTCTCTGGTATTTTCTGCTGCACCAAAGTGTTCAGGCTTACTCCAAGGAACCAGTGATGGCTGCAAGTCACCTGGATGAACAAAGACGCGGAGATGTCTGTCAATATATGACACTAAGAACCAGTGAGTATCCCCCGTGATTCGTATCTGTCCTGTTTTGCAGCTAGATCTCGAATCAAAATAGGGTGTTTCCTTAAGTCTCGAAGGCATAGTCTACATTAAGAAGAGTTGTCAGTGCTGGTGTATTGTTAAGGTGTGTCTGTGTGTAAGGAAATCTAAGTCAGACAGCGTGTTTATGCTACTATAGCTTACCTCAGTTCTTAGAATGAAACGACCTGTCTCTGGAAGGAAAGAGAAAAGAAAAGGAAAGGGAAAGCAGGAACAAAACGATGGGTAGTTATTGGCTGAAATGGCTTTGTAAGTGGAAAAAGTTTAAAATTGTACTTCAAAGCCATTACTGTACTAGGGATGTTCTTGGCTGCAGAAGTAACTGCACTAGGCATGGGAAGTCTGTGGTATCTGACCATATTTTCAGCTTGCTGAAGATAGATAACTAGGGTCACCTTCACTAGCTATCTCCTGCAGAATGGGCTGGTGAAACTGGTTTGCTGACAGGCTATTTTCTTGTATACCAGCAGTGTGTTATAATACTGCGTTTTAATGTGTATATGTTTAATTTTGTTCCAGTTATTTTTTTTCCTGTTCATTATTTAAGTAGTATTTCATTAGTGCTCCTTTTTATGTACGTGGTTCATTATGCAGTCACATGGGTTGTGAATTTCTGAGCAGGTGCTAGAATTTGGGGAAAGCTTGTTTTGAGGTGAAAAATTACAAGCTATACTTCTGAGTTATTTTCTTCATCTTATTTTTGAAAAAAAATAAAATAAAATATTAGTAAAGGGTGCAGTCCAGGACATAAAACTTAGCAAATCCCTTGCTTCAATTCTCATACACTTGCCCATGATATTCAGCAGGCCTGTTTGCCCGAGTTTAAACTTCATAACCTTGTGGTCATTATTAGAGGCTTTGTCTTATCACTCATAAACTGATAGCCATGTTCATCTGATTGTAATTAAAAGCTGACTTCTTGTCTTTCTGTTACTGCTTTTCTGTGCAGATAGCAAGCGTGCAGACAGCTGCAGCACACACTGGTCTCCAAGAAGCGATATAATCAGGTAAAGTCGCGGTTCTTGCTTGGTTTTGCTCTGTGTGTGTATCTGTGTCATCCTCTGGTAGTGGCCAGAAGGAGAAAAATCATATTTATCATCCTAGTGTGGAACGGGAGTAGCTACCTTGTGGCTCTGGAATTGCTTGCCAGCCAGTTCCATCTCAGCTACAGCCTTGCTGTGTAACAAGCAGGGGTTGTGCTGGTGTGGTGTTTGCTGTGCACAGAGAGTCCTTTGCTGTGGCAAGCAAGCTATCTGAGGGTAACATTGGTGGCAGTACCAAGTCGTCCTTTGCTTTGCAAGGAATCAGTTTTCACTTGCGTGTTCCTTTCTGACAAACCATTAATGAGCTGCCATTTCATTTTGTTCACTTTGAAACTAGGGTCCAAAAACGTGTGAGAATGAGAACTTGCAAAGCCTGGTGGGACTGAGGCAGTTTTTGTGACGTGCAGGATGCCTTTGGTTTGAATATGAGACTAAAAAGGAAGCATGCAGTTGGGTTATCCACCTGTTTGGGAGGGACTTTGACCAGTGGACTTCTGCATTAACCATCTGAGCTGGCAACAGTACGAGTTCAGATGGCTTTGTGTTGTTGAAGGAAACGTGGTATTGGTTGCAGTAAGTACATCAAGTGGGAGAGGTTTTTTATGGCAGTCTGGTTTGTGTGGCACATGTCTTTTTGCAGTGACCTTCCCTTAAACAAGAGGGGACAAAGTGTAGATGGGAGCAGAAAAATTTAGTTGTGGTAATTCTTGTAGCTCGTCCTGACCCTGTTCTCCCTGCTTTAACCCCTAACGATATATTTAGCTGTGCAGCCCTGTTCCAGTGCTGAAGTTGTCTGTGGTTCCTCTAAGCTCAAGGAGAGAGAGAAGGAAATAAAATAAGTGATAGTGTTTGATGGGTTCAAGTAAAGGGAACGTTTTCCTGCCTTTTTTGCAGATATAGCTACTAACTGAAGTCATTCAGCAGGGCTTGGGATATCTACTCTTACCATGATGGATTGAATGCCTTTAAAGCACAATGAGTGGGGGATACCATTAGAGTCTGTTGTAGGTCTCCCCCCAAATGAGGAGATCTGTGGTGACAGTGTAAATTCTTGTTTTCGAAGAAGGGACACGTGGACAGCTTTCATGTCTGTGTATTTGCTTGCTCCTCAGAGTCTGCATTATTTTAATGCTAATCCTCTCCAACTGGGGATAGTCACTCTCATGACTAGTGCATGAAAGGCAAGTAAAAAAGTTCTAGCTGTCCTGTTCTTAATTCAGTGTTCTGGTCTTAGTTTCAGTAAGCTAACTATATTTGGCTGCAAGTGTAGTTGCAGATGTTCATGTTATACCTTGCAGAGTAACACCTAGCTTTCAGTATCGATCATCAGTAGAGCACAAAGCCCTTCATAGAGGAGGTGCTGGTTGCTTCCCTGTTTTCCAAATAACAAAGCTGATAAGCAAAAGGAGTCTTTGGAAGAAAATTTAAGCTCCCACTCCTGCTACAAGAGAACATTGCTGGAAGCTGAGGCAATGTCATCTCATGTTCATGTATACTAGTGAGGCTCTAGTCTGAATCAACCTTGAAAAAGCATTCCTTAACCAGAAGATGGATTAAGAATTATGTGGCACAATACCGGTACAACCTGCTTCTCTTTCTGTCTCTCCTTGCAGATACTACACGCCAGCAGAAAATTCTCATGAACAGGGAAGACCAGTGAAACAAGCCAGTTCAGGGGTAAGCTTGTGTTATTCATTATTTCACTTTTAAAGAAAATGTGGCTACTTGCAATCCTAAATTTTTGCACTCTTTCCTTACATATATTACTGAGTGAGTAATGTATTCATCCAAGTTGTTTTTCCCAGGGAAAGCAGGAACATGATTTGATGAATGGAGCTATAACAAAGGGTTTTCTGCTGCCACTAATTTTGTTTCTGGACTATTAGGAGCATACCACACTATACTGTTTTTACTCTTCCCCTTTTATCTGTTGGTTAAAGCTTCAAAACCACTAGTGCACAAACTTAGTTGACCTACAGTGCTGGACTGCAATATCTTTAGTCTTCTCCTATTTTGTGAGATAGGAGTTGCATCTCTTTGGCTTTAATCTCTGGTCAGGACTAAGAAATACTAATCTCAGTCTCAACTTGATACCTACACACAGAGGTTTTGCTGAGCTTCTTAATGCTAGTTCAAGCCAAATTAACTTTCTGGCTGTCTTGCCCCAATTTAATTTTGCGTAGGTGCATGGCGTTGGTGCACAGCTTGAATGCAGTCATCCATAAAAAGTAACTTTGGAGTTTGCTGGTTGGATGTGTGTACAAAATACCCTTCCAGTTTTATACATGAGCAAGGCATTTTGCCTTACTCCCTAGCAAACAAATTTGTGTTTCCTTGCTTGCCTGACTTCCTTTTTTTCTAACAGAGACAGTGTGGAGCTGAAATCTCAGAAGAAGTGTCATTTCGATTGCGTTTGGCACCTGTTTTGTCCAGAAGGCCATCTGCCCTTGATGTAGAAGAAAAGAAATTCCCAAGATCAGAAAAACGAGTAGAACACTTTTCTCCTCTCACAGAGGTACTTTTCCTGTCAGTCTTGTTCGAAGCAGAAAGCTGTGAAACATACGCAAGTAACTCCTCTTTTTTTTTTTACACATGGTTCTTCAGCTGTTTTTAAAATCTTAAGAATTTAGATTTAACCAATTACTGAGTGTCTGAAGCTGTGACCTCACAGAGCAAGGGTCAGTAGTAAAGTTGGTTTTAAGGCTTTAATGTGGTCCACACGTTCCTTTGGTTGTGTTAACATAACGGTGCATGGGACTTCTGTTACCAGGACAAAAATTGGTCCAGGTTTAAGAACAGTCTTCTAGAGCAATGCTGAATGTGCATCTGTTTGCTAACCTGATTTGTAACAGTTGCATTGGCTCTGCCTCTGAACCTGTCGTACCACAGCGATAAGAGTGTGCTGTTGCTGATCCCGAGTACTGCATTGCTCGTGAGGGACCTAAGCATCTAGTGTACGTCCTCAGGATCCCACACTGGCCATGTCAGCACTCTGTATAACAGTGCACAGGAGTTAACCCTGTTTATCAGGGCATGGTTGTTCCAGTTCCCCGACTTCAGTGAATTTTGGCTGCTTTTATTCTTTGGAGTTGTGGTTCTGATGATCTAAATGAGCACCTCCTTTTTGGCCAGTTGACAAATGACTAGAAAAGGGCCAGCAAATCTAGAGTTTACAAGCTGTACAGAATGATGCTCAGTATGAGGCAAAATTTGTGTGTTTTTTTTTTTTTCATTTTGCTAGCCCAGATTCAGCCAAGAAGGAGATGCAGATCAAAGATCTTGCAGATCAGAGATCTTCATACTAACAAGCCTAGTGGTTTATTTGCATCCGTTAAGCAGACTTAGATGGAAATATCCGTGCTACAGCCAGTTATATAGACAACCCAGACTCATTGCAGGACTCCAGCGTAGCTACCTCAGTTCCTTTTGAAGCTCCCCACCTTCAAGTTCTTTTAGGCTCCTGACTTACCTGCTTAGGTATGGAGAATGCCTGCTGTGGCTGGCTTAAACCCCAGCATTGTGAAGGGTTTAAGCATCATGCAGGGAAAGGCGTTTGCTGTACTGCTGTCTTTCACCCGTTTTTCTGAATTTGCTAGCCAAACTGGTATAGTTTTATACCAGCTTCCTTTGTGAAAACAAACAGAAGCAAATCCAGACTCTAAAGCACAAAGTCAGGACTCTGAAACAAGAAAAAAAATACAGTCCTATTGCTAACTTAACAAAAATCTGGTTAAGCCACTGATACTCTGCTCTGAAGCACTATTGCTGTTACCAAGGTCAAGGGCTACTCTGTCATAGAATTACAGAATGGATAGAATCATAGATTTGTCACAATCATAGAACGTCACTTGAGTCTTACTTGACAGACCTCGTTTCAGCTGAAAGCTGCTCACATGTTGGTGTGCTCACAAGTCCTTTCCCATTTACCTGCTCGTTTCAGGCCATGGAGAGAGAGGTCACAGCTGCGTTTGGCAAAGGCAAGCCAGACGAGATCATGAGCAGTGCCTTCAAACTGAAGGTCACCCGTGAGGACATCCACACACTGAAGAACCTTCACTGGCTAAATGATGAGGTAAAACTAACTGCAGCATGGTGATGTTCTAGTTCGGGATATATTTAAAAATATGTGTACGGAAGTCTTCTTTTCAAAGTCATTTGAGGACCCTCACTGGAGAGCTTAGAAATATCTGTAGAGTTCTTCTTTTAGGTATTTATGGGCCTTCTGTTTCTAGAAGCTCCTTTATTTCTTGTATTATGCAGTTTCCAGGAGTTAGTATATGTTACTGGAGTGCGTGCTAGGTATTACACTGCAGAGGTGAGTCAAGTACAAAATTTTCAGAATTAAAACTGAAAGCTGACACTGCATTTTCTCAGGCATCTGTTTGCTTAAGGGTGGCTAACACAAAAACGCTGCTGTGTTTTTCATTTGGTAAAGCAGTGTCTTATTTTACGTCTTGTGTTTATTCTTTATCATATAGATCATTAATTTCTACATGAATCTTCTGGTGGAAAGAAATAAAAAAGAAGGCTATCCAGCAGCCTATGCTTTTAGTACTTTTTTCTATCCCAAACTTATTTCTGGGGGCTACAAAGCAGTAAGAAGATGGACCAGAGGTGTGGATCTCTTCAAGCAGGACCTCATCATAGTCCCAATTCACTTGACAGTGCACTGGGCACTAGTGGTGAGTCAAGCTAGCTGTTTTTTTTTTTCTTAATTGAAGAATTAAATGGGGAAAGGAAAAAAACAAGCAAGAAAAGTCATCTAGGATTTGTTCTGTCAGCAGCACGTGGTCATGCTGTGTCTCACAGTCACCTTTTAATAACAGGTCATAGATGTCAGAAGGAAAACCATCACGTACTTCGACTCAGTGGCACAAAAAGGGGACAAGATTTGTGAAGCACTATTGTAAGTAACTGCTCGGTCAATGCTTTTATGTTGTAAACTCTGAGAAGGTTTTTAGGTTTTTGTATCTGTAACATCACTGGAAATACTAACTTTTTTGTAGGTCAGGAATACAAATCTTTCCAGTGGACTTTCTGTAAATTATACTTGAATTGTGACATTGGCTACTTACCTAGTCTCACATCGCCCCCTCCATCCAGGGCCCTGGGTGCCTGGGTTCTTCCAGCTTCCCAGTGTACATGTGGACAAAGAATCACCATCAAATGTGATAGCCCTGTGGCACAAATGTACTGACTTTGGCCCAGCTTTACCAATTAGTAACAGTGAGTGGGAAGAACTGCAGAAACACCTAACAAACTGTGAAAGGAAACACGATGTCCATGGGAGGCATTACAGACTTCCAAGAGCATTTTAACTCCCTCTTAAGCCTTATTCTTTGCAAACTTTCAAATTACTGCAGCTCTGTGCTGTTAGTGTCCTACGGCGTATTCACTCCTACTTGTGTTCAACAATATAAATACTTTTACTCTTTATTGCTTAGCTCTTTTACTCTTTTTCTTCCCTTAGGATGTTTTTTTCCTCCACTTGTAGTGTTCCACCTTTTTACTGTGGTGAGCTGTGTGACATGCTCCTTCTCATATTTTTTATACTTCCTCTGCTCTGGCTTGGTGTTTTAAACAAAGCCACTGTATTTCCCTCCAGCTTACCCCAGCAGACCGCCCTTGTGCCCTGACTGTGTGTTACTCATATTTCTGACATTCTCATCTTGACATGCTCATTCAAGACAGATGTCTTGTAGCAAGCACTTCCAGATGTACTGGCATGGCATAAGCCTCAAACATAGTGGGCATGGTTCTTCATATGTGTAGATTTGGGTTGTAACTGTTGTGTAAGCCAGCATCCTTAGATGTCTTCACCACTAGTGCAGAAGCAGCACCACCCCTTAGTCCAACAGCCTTGTCGATGGAGAGCAGGAGAGCAGCTCATGGAGCCAAACCAAGTGTTGCATTAGTCCAGTACTCTCCTGAGCGGCAGATAACAGCAGATGCCTGGGGAAGCGTAAGAACGGGCCTGTATAGAGCAGGGTTTTTTTCCTTCCAGAAGCTGGAAATCTACAAATCAATAGATTTGTATTTGTTCTTCCAGAGGTGTACCCAGCATGTGGAGTTTAGGCATGCTGTGGAATTAGGATTCCTTGCTTGCTTTTTCTGTTTGCTTGAGATAACATGTGATTGCCTTATTTTTTTTAATTTTTTTTTAAACCCTTACTAAGTAGTAAGCTTATGCTTCCATGGAAGTCTCTTGGAATCATTGGTGTCATTCCTGACCAGTAACTGTTAGCTCACAGTCTTTCACCGTGTGATTAAGATTTGGGTTTTTCCTCCAAATGTCTTATATTGGGGCGGTGAAGACTTTCTGATGTTTTAATGTCCTGCCATCCAGCTTTCTGTGATCCTTCACCATCTCCTTTTGTTGGCCTAAAATACAGAGATGAAGAGTGGTGTTTTGTTTTGTTTCAAACAGCCAGTACCTGCAAGAAGAAAGCCAGGAAAAACGAAATTTGGAGCTATCATTTTCGGAGTGGATTCTTCACAGCATGGAGTCACATGTATGTGAGAACTACTTGGATTTGAAGTGTGAACCGTAACTCCTCATCATGAAGGTCTTAAACTCTTTCCTAATAAGTCTAAGCCTTTAGAGAGCATCCATAAGCATCTCATGTTCTTCAGGTATCATCTTGGGCTGCAGGGATGAAATTTTAGGCAGTGCCTCTCCTTGCTGGCTGAATACATTCTATTTTAATTAGTGTACCAATTACAGTGAAGCTGGCTTTGCCTCTTTCAGAAGTCAAATTTCAGAATCTCTTCAACTGCTGTCAGAGAACACCGGCTTCTAAAAGTGGCTTGAGATTTGAGGTGATTATTCTCCTTTGGAGTGCAAATTCAGGCATATGACAAAGCAAAGGGTTGAGGTAATGTTTCTCTACGTATTAGTAGTAAAAAGCAGTATCTAAAAACTCGGTTAAAGAGACAAGATACCGTTGTGCTGGGCATAGTGCAAACCTCGAGACACCTTGCAGGGTGGACTTGCTGCTATTCCTTATCAGCCTGCCAAGAATTTGGATTATAACATCCAAAAAAGGAAGCAGAGGAGGGTGATGTGTGGTGAATTGGGTGTATTCCTTGTGTCCAGTAAATGCCCTTAGGTTCTCAGGTGTCTGGTTAGCACACTGGCAGTGCTGGGTAATGCCTGCTACCTCCAAATTGCTTTTCTTTTAAGATAGAAGAAAACTCTCCACCTTCTTTGCGTTCATTAGGAAATCCCTCAGCAATTGAATGGAAGCGACTGCGGGGTTTTTATATGCAAATACGCAGATTACATCTCCAGAGACAAACCCATGACCTTCACACAGGTGAGCAAAGGTCCTAAACGATTCCTGATTTCTTGCACAGATAGAAGAGCTGGGGAAGTTGCACATCTGTTAATTGTGTCTGGGGCAGGGGCAGAGGTTTTGTACCTTTCTCCATTTTGGGGCTGGCACTTCAAAGCTGCCTCATCAGGGTGGAGGTGCGTGTGCTCCGTTCTTACCTCTGGTATCTGCTTCATAGCCAAACTGATGAAATTCCTCCTGGGCAAGGTACCGCAGCCAATGGGCTTGTAACATCTGGCCTTTGTATCTCTTGGAGAAATGGGTTTAACTCCTTGGCCAGTTAAAACAGTCATTATTTTCCGATGCAGTGGTCTTTTGTTAAAGAGCTTGTACGCTGTTATTTAGCCAAGTAAATCTGGTTTTATTGGGTTGTCATGTCTCGTACCCACTTAGGTGCTGGGTGGATTAGAGGCACGTTGTACCCAAAGTGGCTGTGTTGACAATGAGTGGTTGGACCGGATGATCTTTGGAGGTCTTTTCCAGCCTTTATGATTCTATGAATGAACTTCACGTGAAAGAATCAGCTGGGTGTTTATACGTATCCTCTGCCTTTTCCTACTGTGACTTTGTATTTAATGGATTTTTTTTTTCTTTTCAGAATCACATGCCTTACTTCCGCAGGAAGATGGTGTGGGAAATAATCCATCAGCAGCTGCTGTGAGACGTGCACTATTCGAGTAACACTGTGATCACCTTGGGGTGACTAATTTTTATTTTAATTACTTTTGTAATGCCTTATTTGAAAAGGCAGCAGGCACACAAATTTTCCTCTTTAGGCTATGAAGTAGCGGTTATTTTTTTCTTGATTTTGGAGACAGTAACTCTCTTTGAAATTAGCTAATGCACCTTGTGTGCAAGTCAGAAAGTTTGCTGTGACCTCGCCAGGGGAGCGGCTAAGAACAAAGGCTGTGAACCTCCATCACTGGGTTGGAAGGCTCACACCTTGCAGCACACGTGGCTGCGTTATGGACAAATGGGACTCTTGAGCGTGGTGGTAACTGTTGTGTTAGCCCAACTGATCTCCCCCAGGACAATGTGCATGGCTACTGTTTCTTCAAGGAGAGCTTTCTTCTGTTTCTGGAATATCTATGATCTACTTGATTCCTAAAACTGGATTTGTGATGACCATAGAAAAAAAAAAAAATAAGTATTTACAATCTTTTGATTTGTAACAAATCCGTAGTGAAGCCCCTGTAGTTGGGGTGGTTTTGTTTTTGTTTTGTCTCCAGAGAATTATCTAATGTGAAGAGAGAGGTATTTATTTCTTTTCTTTATTAAAATAAATATGTAACTTATATAAAGAGCCTTTCTGGAAAGAAACTACTTGCTAATGAAATAATGATATATTTTTTTTTCCTAAGGGGGCTGTGAGCAGGGAGATGAGGAACCAGAACCCCAGTAAGCTCAGTGAGACAAAGCAGCCTGTGCACAGCAGGGGCTGTCCAGTACTGAATCTGTTTTAACACAAGTCTCTCCACACGGTACTGCAGATTGCTGCTGCTGAATGAAAGGTGCTCCGCAGCTGCTGGTGCTGATGTGCCGGGTTCGGGATGGGTCCAGCCAGACGGGTGGTGGTGCTGGAACGTGTGACAGCCTTACTGCCCCTCTGCTGCTGGTGCTGCCTCCACACGCCTGCTGAGTCAAGTGTCTGGGTGACTTCTGCTCAGACTCCTTGCAGCCAGGCTGAGCCAGGTTAGTTTAGGTGAGCCGAAGTCATTTTGCCCTTTCTTTTGTTCCCTCCCCAGTTTACACTCCAGAACTGGCGTAAGTTTGGGGTCTTTCAGTTCCCCATTTGCTATTGCAGAGGAAAGGCTGGCGTGTAGCAGGCATGCAAAGCAGTTGTCTGAACGCTGGTATAAATAACCACGTCTGCTTGTTTCTGTAATGTTAGATGGCACGGTCACCGTAATGTGAAGTGATTCCTGGCTGGTGACGAGGTGTTTCCTCTCCTCAGCTCCAGGGCAGATGCTGATTTCTGGGACATCCCCTCTGTCCTTGCTCAGCTTTCACGCTGCTGCTACTCACCAGAGGAGCTGCTCTCCTGGGAGAGCTGCTGAGTTGGTTTATCTGTGTTGTGGGGCAGGAGCTGGCTCAGTCTTTGCTTTCAAACTGGTTAGCTTAATCCGTCACAAAATCAGAGGAGATCCTCTGAAGAGACAACTATTACAAAGGCAATCTGTCGTGTTTTGTCCTTACATGAGATATTTAATCCCCCCTGGATTCCCTGAGGACTTGGAAGATTTCAGCTGTTGATTAACGTTAGGGCCTGGTAGCTGAATGCTTCAAGTATCCTTTGTGTTAGCTTCACCTCCTGACATGTGGCAAACATAATTTGGAGGCTGACCCTGTAGTCTTCTGCTTATGGAAGCAGAAATTTGCTTTGGAAAAAAAAAAGTGACGACAAAACAACCCCCACAGAAGGACTGGTGGTGGAAGTGTGATACGAGGGTGCTTTCCAAGTCCTCCTCGTACGCGCCCCTTAAGGAAGAGGCGGCTCACACGTTAGATGGAAGCAGCAGCGTGGTGCTGGAGGGGGCGAGCAGCTGGTGCATTCCCAGTAAGAACTGCAAAGCACCCCTGAAGGGTGCTGTAAGCCTCACCAGGAGCTGACTGTGCTGCGTGTCTGTGGCTGTCGAAAGCCTCGTTCTGTGAGGTCATGGAGAAAACCGTGTGCGTCCCGCTGAATGCCCCCTCTGTCTGCGAGGTCATCCCATGGGATGTGGACCTTCAGCTGGGGCTGGGTTCCTTATGCCCTTATAAGATGTTCTGAGGACATCCCAGGGTGAGAAATCATCCCTTAAGTCTTCCAGTGCTGACTCGAGAGCACGCCGGAGGCCTGCGCCGCAGCGTGAGTAATGCTGTGCGCTCCCTGGGCAGGGAGGAGGGAGAGGGGGGCTGCTCTGCGTCCTGCTTCGTGCGCTTCTGGTGCCGTCAGCTGCCTGCTGACGTGCTCCTTACTCACAGGAAGGCGGCTGGGGGGCTCAGACAGCACGTCTGGATCAAACCCGTCCTTGAAAACACTGGTGAGCGTGGCTCTGCCCCAGAGCCCAGCAGTCAGGGCAGGAGCAGTCGTTCCGGGCTGTCTGGGGCTGGGGGCGTGGGGGCTGAGCACCCACTGGAACCGACCCGCTTTGGGTGAGTGCTTCTGCAGCACCAGACTGTAGGCGGAGGGGGGAACTTTCTGTTCCCTGCACCTTCACGAAGGATGGATGGAGGTGTGACAAGGGAGCTGCTTTGAGCTGGAGGGAAGGAGCCCGATCCCTCACTGCTGTGTGAGTCAGGTTGTTTAATTCTCTTTAGCACCCGCCTCCGTGCCCTTGTATTACCACCACCACCCCAAACTAAAACCCAAATACACGGCCCCAGTCTGGGCGTGAAACCTGGCCCAGGGTGAGGCTGCTGCAGCCCCGGAGGGGGATGTGGGAGGTTGGGGCTGGTCCCAAGCCTCTTGGGTCAACTTCAAGCCCCAAGGCCAGCAATGAAGATGCTATGCGCTGGAGATGGTGGAGGATGGGACATGGACCCATGAAACCCCCCACGCTTTTGTCATCAGGGCATCCCTGCTGCTGGATTTAAAACAAAAGATTAAAAAAAAAGAAAAACACCCCCAGAAAGCCCTCACCCTCTTGTTTATCCCACCCTTCCCAGCCAGGCACCTGCTGCCCACCCCGCTCTCGGCACGGCCATGACCACCACAGGGCACTGGAAAGAAAGCAACGGAGAGCAAGCTCAGGCTCTTGTTAGCTGGATATATTTTTGTTTGTTTGTTGTCGTTGGCTTTTTTCACAGAACACTTTGCAGTAGACAAAAACTGGCATTGCAGTCTGTCAGTACGTCGCTGGCACGGGCTCAGCCTTCAGCACCTTGCCGGGCTCGGGTGGTCGGCCCTGGTCCTTTCTCTTGCTGGTTGGACTTCATTGCTGTTGTTCTTTTATTTTTTTTTCTTTTACCTGTTTTGTGTTTTTTTTTCCTTTTTTTTTTTTTTTTTTTTTTTTTTTAAAACATTTCTCAAGCTTTCTCCGAAGGAACGGCCACTGGCTCTCAGCTAGCAGGAGACTACAGAAGAGCTCTCGGACGCGTGGGCTGGTTTCCTCCTCCCGCCTCGCAGCTGACTTGGTCGAGATCGTTTTCCAACTCGTTTTTATTACAAAAATAAAAAAATGCTCCAACTATCAGTTTTACAAGGCATACAAAAATCTCTAAAAGGGAAACACAAGCGCAAGGTGCTGAGGTACGAAAACCTGAGGTAGTTTTTTTGTGTGTGTGTTTGTGTGTGTGTATGTGTGTGTATGCATGTTGCATTCTTGTAGAAACTTTTGCTAGGTTCTTTCTTCAAGCCCTGGGCCAACAACGTTTTGTAAATCTTTTCCCCCCTTGTTTTTCTCTCCTCTCCCTCCAACACCAAAACTAAAAAAAGGGGGGGATTCGTCCCCAAAGAGCCACGGGGGAAGTTTGTTCTCTGCGGGCTGGACCATGGGGCAGGCTGGTTTTTGGGGGGGTGCTAAGGTTGAGCACGGCTTTGTCTGGCGGTGATGGAGAGAAAGACGGACAGATGGACAGGGCGGGGGGGCAGAACAGATGCAAAACCCAGTTTTGGACTCTGTGAAGCAAAGAGGAAAGGGCGTGTGAAAGGGAGAGGGTCCTCCTCTAGGAGACGGTATCCCTTCTGTTGGCTCACACAGGCGCTCCCCATGGCACTGCTCTTCTCAAAGCCCTTAAGAAATCGCTTTTTAACACTTGGTTAATTATTTTTGTTCCTGCTGGCAATCCTACAACTCTGCTCTACTGTGCATTAGAGAACCAATGGACTAGCTCCTTTCCTTAAAAGTCTAAAAAAGCCTGCTTTTGCTAAAAACAAACATCGCGTGACCCCTCTGAAATTAAAAAAAAAAAAATTAAAAAAAAATCTTACAAAAATTTAAAATCGGCGTTAGTTTTGTTATTGATATATTAATTCTAAAATATATTACCCTCATGGGCGCTGCACGCCGGACAGGCTCCTCCACTCACCCGGCCACGCCTGGCCAGAGAACGGTTTGCGAAATGAGTCGTTTTCAGGTAAAAAATAAAAACAATTAAAAAAAAAAAAACACAAAAAATCCAAAACCCTCTGCCTATGTTAGTCCAACTAAAGGGATAGCGTCGGGAGTCGAGTCAGGTGGAGGCTGTGGGATGGAGAGAGCCCGCAGCGCCCCGGGGCGAGCGGCCGAGTGCTGCGGCGTTGGCGCCGGTGCGTGGGGAGCCGCAGCTGTCCCCGTGCCCGTCCCCGCGCCTCGGGGGCTCTTTGGTTTGCTCCCTGCCCGCTGGGTGGCAGGGCTACATTCATCGGGCGGTGCTGGCCGGCACATGGCGGGAGCCTCACTTGCTGTGCTGCGAGGCCGGGGCTCCCTGAGCGTGTTTCTGCTCCTGCTGCTTCACCTGCTGGACGATTTCCCTGATCTTGCGCTGTGCAGTCTGGGGAGAAAGCGAGAGGCGGGGGGTCAGGATGAGGTTGGGGGGCTGGGATGGGGACTGCGGCACAGCCACGGGCTTCCGAAATGAGCACCCAAAGCCCCGAGCAGCTTGAGGGCACCCTGCGCTCCCTCCTGGGCTGAGCAGGTGCTCCCACGCCTGAGCCTCTCCCCGCTCGAGGCTCTCAGTGAGGGGCCGGGCACACAAGGAGCAGTTTTGCTCCTGCGCCTCTCCCGGGGCAGCTGGCGAAGCGGTGCCGCTGGCGACAGCTCCAACAGCTGCGAGCTGAGGCCGGGGCTGAGCCTTTACACTGCGGGTTTTCAACTTGTGCGCCTTCCATGGCAAGCCCGAGATGGGTATTTTTAGCTCGATTAAGCCTAGCTTTAATTTCAGTGCTAGCACCACTGGGGAGAGCTGCTGAGACACCGTTGGATGCAAGGCAGCCACCGGGAAAAGGGTGCTGAGGGAGCCAGGCGTGGGGCCGGCCTCCTGGAGACCGAACCCAGGCAGGAACGGTCACATCGATGAGGCAAAACCCTCACCTGGCTGGCAAAGAAATGCCCGATGATTTTAACGATGACCTCCTCGTTCTCATCTGGGGTTTGGTCTCGTGGCACGATGACTTCTGCGCTCGTTAAGTTCTGCAGCTCGTTCACCTGCAGCAGGGGACAGAGCCCTCGTTTTCGGGGTGGCCGCCCCCCGGTGGGCCCAGCCCCGCCGCCGCCGCGCCCCCACGTACCGTTTTGCCACCTTTGCCTATCACGCGGCCGGCTGCGAAGGAAGGCACCTTGATGTGGGCTTCAAGCTTCACCTCTTCTTTCGGGTTAAAGAAGTTTTCTTCTTTCAGCTTCCCAAATATTCGCCCCTGGGCCTGTGAGAAGGATGAAGCCAAAATGAAGCCAAAGCGGTGGTGCCGAGCCAGGAGCATCCTGACCCGGGGTGCCCAGCACCAAGCCAAGTGTCCCCCCTGCCCTCAGGGGGCTCTCGAGTCACGTCCCCAACACCCAAGCCCACCTTGAACTGAGCCTCGGGCGGCCCCGTGATGATGACCATCCGCTCACTGGCGTCGGGACCTTCTGCCGGGGCAATCTGCAAAATGGAGGGGGGGCGTGAGAGAGGCTCGCCAAGCCTTTCGTCCCCTCACTAAACCATTTGTCCCCTCCAGGGAGGGGGAAACCAGCTCAGCGCCACTTCTGGTGCACACCCATCCATCTGGGAGGTTAAACCTGTGCTTGGCTGCTGTGCACCTGCAGCATCCCTCCAGCCCCCGGCCATGGGGACCCGTGCGGGGAGGGGGCTCGCTGGCAGCAGCACCCCTCTGTCGGGGCACCCCTTCTCCCCCACCTCGTCAGGAGCCGCCCAGGCACGAGACCTCAGCTCACCTTGATGGAGGCGCCGGCGAATCGCGCCAGCTGCTTGATGTGCTGCCCCTTCTTCCCGATGATGGCCCCCACCGCCTGCGTCGGGATGAACAAGTTGACAACCTCCTGCTCCGGGAGCTGGCGGGGAGAGCAGAGTGAGGGGTTTTCCTTAATTCTGTCGTTTTCCCTTTCCCCCCTTCCCAGTGCGCCACCCCAGGCCCTAAAATCGCCGGCTAGGTGTGCCACCCCAAACAGCATCCCCGCCCTGGGGACAGCGGGGAGGGGGCACCCCACAGGGGATGCGGGTGGGGGAGGACTTACGGGGTGCTGGTGTGGGAAGGCACCGACCGGGGAGGCTCCGTACAGCCCCGAGAGGTACGCCGAGGAGCTCTGCGGGGGGAGAGGGGGCGAGAGTCAGTGAGGGCCCTGCTGCACTGTGCACCCTGGCCCCAACAAGGAAGGGACACGGGGACACCCCTCAGCTCATGAACCGAAGCCGAAACAGCGCTGTGAGCAGTGTCGGTGCCCGGTGGAGAAGATTTGGCAAGAACTGAACCCACGACCACTTCCCTTATTCAGGATCAGAGGAGAAAAAGTGAAGGCTGGCGCTGACACTGCCCCAACAGCCGGCAGGGCACGGCCAGGCTGGGACAGGGACAAAGCCGTGTGTCTCTCCCCGTGCCTCGAGTGCCCCTCGCCAGCACCCTGTCCCCTGAGTACCCGAGGCCCAGGCGCAGCTCCTGGCAGGAGGCACAGCTCCTCCCTGCACAGCCTCACGGGCACGGAGACCTCAGCACCTCCCCAGCCTCCCCCTCTGACCCCAAGCCTCCTTCCCTGTCCCCCACGCTCTGCGCCTCTCCACAGCTCTGGGTTGCAGCTGCAGCCCCCACGGCCATCGCTCCGACACGCAAACCACGGTATTTGGGGGAAAGGAGCCAGCTGGGAGCCTACTTCCCATTCATTTTTCCCTGTTTGGGGTGATGTTTGGGGTCAAGGAGCCCGCACTGGAGGAGGCTGCCTGAAGGGACCTTGCAGCTCGTGGAGCAACAACCGACACCGCAGTGCTCCGACACGGCTCTTCCCAAAGGCTCTCCGAGCATCAGGCAGAGCACCCCCACTCCACAGGCACACACAGACCGACCGACCGCCCCATGGACACAACCTGTGCTGAGACACCTCCCCTCCTGTTCTGGAGGCTGAAAGCAGAAAGGGAAGGGGCTCCCTTCGCTTTTAGCCCGTTTCACTGCTCCTCTGCCCTGAATTCAGCAACACCCAGGGGAAGGGGACCCCTCTGGGGCCACCACGCGTGGCCATGAGCCCCGGGGTCGCGCTCATCCGCCTCATCGCACCGCGAGCCCGCCACGGGCTCGGCACTCACCGTTCTCCTCCGACCACTCTGCTGCTGGCGGTGCCAGAAAAAGAAAACAGTACAAGTAAATTAACGGGCGCTGAGGCGTCCTCCCTGTGTTTTAAGCATCCAAGCAGAAATATTTAGAGGGAAACTGGCTGCAGAGCTGGGACGGCTTCGCGGGTTTAAGCCCTGTCACTCGGTCACCCTGAGGGTGCTCTGCAGGTGCTGGGGGACATGAGGAACTTCTCTCTGTGTCAGCCAACAGGACCGGTGGCTGCTCCTCTCCTGCCCACCATCCTCGTGGGCTGCCACACGTGCCTGGCGTGTGTCCCCACAGCCCTTCCCGGACACGTGGATGTAGGCACCACGTCCCGGGCAGCACAGTGGGGCTGCTCCCCAGCCCTGGCTGCAGAACCACGTCGCAGACACACCTCGCTACCTCTCCTTCATGAGACTGTCCCTGCACTTGCAACTTAGGAGACTTCTGCACCACGGAAAGGCCAAAGGGACCTGGGTCACGTCAAAAAAAATGAGTTTCTAGCAGCGCATCTGTCTGAAGACAAGCTCTCAGAGGCAGGACCCCCTGAGTGCTGGGGCATGAAGGCACCAAGCCTTAAGGCACCGCTCGCCCCCTTCCCAGCCATGCTCTGCACACCCAGCATGATGCCCGCGGGTCCTGCCATGGTTCAGCCCCTCTCAGGTTGTCCAGGGACTGTGCCCGTGGGGCACAACCCAGCCTGCAGCACCTGGGTGTGAGTGCAGGACAGGGAGCACCTCCACCGCCCCTCCTGCCGGCATCAGCAGCCTCCAGCTCCTGCCTCAGTGTGGAGAACACAAGCCAAGAGCAGAGAGCCACCCTCCAGAGCTGGCGAGCCTAAGACACAAGCGAGACCGAGCTCAGCACGACATCGGGACGCAGCCGTTCCACACAGGGAGCTACGTGCGAGGAGGGACAAGCCACGCTCTGCCTCTGTCTTCTCCACTTGGCTGCTGGGACCTTCCCAAAAAAGCCGGGGGTCGGGGTGCTTGTTCAACGCTCCCCACGAGATGGCCACTACAGCCACAGCACCCGCCCAAACCCAAGAGCTGGGAGGGCCCAGAGACCACCCTGCTCCCACGAGCGAGCCCCCCGCGCCCCAGATTCTCTTGCACTTACTGCAAATGGGTGGTAAGGGGTGGCCGCAGCAGCGCCTCGGGCCCCCGCAGAGGACGGGAGCATGGAAAGCCCTGTCGAGAAGATGCCCAGAGCGCTGAGGTTCAGTCCTGGGATCAGGTTGGCTTGTTGCTAGAGAGGTAAAGACACAGAGAGAAGGGCTGAAGGTTGAGTGGGGTCTTGGGGGTTCTTGGCAAACGTTGTGGCCCTTTCCCTGACAGACTGAGCCCCCCACACCCCCCATGTATTTTTCGGGTTGCCCCAGCAGCAGCCCTGAAGCAGGGGGATGTCGAGGGGCAGGCCGGGGGCTCACATTGACAGCCACAACGTCGTTCTCGTAGGCCTCTCGCAGCTTCTTCATGATCTCCACCTCCGCGTTGGAACACGCTTCCGTGCTGCCCTTCACCGTGATGGTCCGCTCGGGGTTGTAAATGGTCAAATCCTGCAAACTAGCCCGCGCGCAGACAGAAGGGAGATGCTGTTACACGTCTTTTTTTTTTTCAGGCCAAAATAAAGAAAAAACGCCAAATGAGAGGAGGGCCCCCCCACCCCGGGGCGGCACGACTTCCCCCCCATGCCACTGCCCGCGGGTTGCACCCGGCGAGCAGCAGGACTTACGGCGAGATGGTGATCTTCGTCCCCGTGTCCTGCTCGATCTTCTTGAGGTTGCGGCCCTCTTTGCCAATCAACCTCCCCACCAGACTGTTGTGAGCTAGGATTTTCAAGGGGATCTCTTCTGCTCTAAAACAGGGAGAAAGGAAAACCTCAAGGCCCATCCGGCCCGTAAGCCCATCTCCAGCAAGGGGCAGTAGCGACGTGGTGGGAGGAACAGAAGAACCATCTATTTTCTGAGGTGTTGCTCTCCGAGCTTGCCTGCACAGCCACCCGAGCTCCTCAACTCCATGGCAACTGACAAGCAAACCCGAGGGTTTTGTTAAGCCAGCAAACGTCGCACTTACGATTTGGTTTCGTCAGCTTCCTTCTGCATGATATCAAGGATCATGCGACACGCTTCGGAGCAGCCCTCGGGCGTTGCGTGGATGGTGATGGGCTTCTCGGCAGCGCCAGCATTCTCCTTCCGATGGATGTCAACCCTACGGTGACACAACCAGCAGAGAGAAGCCCCCTGAGATGCGGCCGTCGTTGCAAGAAGGCTTTCGAGAGCTCGGGAGCTCAACTGGCTGTTCACCAACAGGCTCCTCTCAACATCTGCTCGGTCTTTGGGCTGAACCTGGGTCCTGCTGACGTACGCCTACTGCCAGCACTTGGCTTCAGTTGGCTTGGATCAGGTTTGGCCTACACGTGCCTCTACGGTCTGAGGTCTGCCTGGGGACTGCGGGGTGCCAACCACCATCCAACACCAAGACGGGGCAGAACATCTCCTCCACAGCACCAAGCCCTCAGCCACCTGCCCTGTCTTTGACGCCTGTCCCGCTGGAGCAGGAGCCCGGGTTCCAGGTCCCCAGAGGTCCCTTCCAACCTCAGCCTCTCCGTGCACAGCACCCGAGGCTGCTCAGCAGCTGCCACCAGCGCTGCGGGTCCTCTGGGACAGGGACGACTTACCCATGGCTGTCCGGGCACGGAGTCACACGGACAACAGCGCTCGTACTCACGCCCGTCCCCATGAGACCAGAAAGTTTTCCCTTGTGCACTGGCCAAGGCCGTGCTCTGGCTGCTCTGCTCCTTCCCTGGGGGTGGCAGGAGGGAGGCAGGGCCTCCAGCTCGCTCCTCGCTGCACCCCCACACCCGACCAGGGCCCTGAGAGAGGAAAGCAGGGCTCTGAGACACGAACCACGTGCCTTGAAGGACACGGGTGATGCATGAGCAATCTCTTCTCCTTCTCCACCAAGCCTTCATCCTGCTGGAGGGTAACTCCACGTGGCCATCCTGCCCTTGGGGTCCCCGTCACACCCAGGGCCGTGCCAGCCCCCATCTTCTGGGGAGGTGCTGTAGTTGCCCCCAGCGCCACGTGTCCGGCTCCACCACCGTGCCCTCTGCCAACGGCCAAGTTTCTGTTCTTGCAAGGGGTCCACGTCCCGACCCCACTGCCCGGGGGTGCTGCTGTGTGAGCAAGGCCGAGACCGTGGTGCAGTGCCCCCCAGCACAACGCTGGGGCGATGCTGGGTCCTGGGGGGTTTGCAGGGGTCACCTCCTAGAGGAGCTCAGCGACCACCACGTAGGACCAAGAAGGCTTCATCGACAGGGAGAGGGGGAGCAGCAGGGAAACCCTGAGCTAAGGGGAAAGCCTGCCAGCTCCAAAAGGGACCCCAGGGTGGTCTCATCTAAGCACCGGGGAGGGAAAGGGGACACAGTCGGACTGCTGCATCGCTCCAGATCTTCCGTGCCGTCAGCTGGAGCAGGAGACTGCTCACACCGAGCACTGGGGTGCTGGAGGCACACAGGGACCAAGCCACGCACTGCCACTCGTGTGTGACACCCTCCAGGATGCTCCCAGCTGCAGAGCTCCATCAGGTTGATTCGGGGGACCTGGTTCTTCAGAGGCTGATCCTGTGCCCCGTGCCATGGGGAGCTCCACTACCTCCCGCAGCCGGGGGGAAGGCAAGCGCACCACGACGTGCCTCTGAGCGGGTCTGTACCTTGGTCCAGCACGACTTCTCGGACCCAGAAGCAGCTGAGGATGGTGGAGATGGGGCACACGGCCGTGCCTTGGTGCCAAAGAGGGGCTGAGAGCTGCGAATGAGCTGGATGGAGGCTCTGAAACGCCAAGCATCCCGGAGAAGCACAGGGCCAGGCATGGCCATGATTCCTGCTGGCCTGCAAGCCACCCCAACCTGGGCATGAGTTCCAGCTCAGTGTGCGGGGAGGAGCTGGGGCGCCAGGAAAGGGCTGCTGCATCCAAGCACGCCCTGCCCCAAAGAGCAGGAGGGCTGAGGAGGGCTCCAGGCATCCCAGCACGTCCCAGTGCTGCTGCGGCACGGCTCCAGTCCGATGGGAGGACAGAGGAGAGGACGGCCGAGGAAGAGGATGGTTGACAGCCCAAAACTGAAGGCTGCAGCCTCCCGTGACTGCACGGGCTGCGTGCACGAGGCTGGAGCAGAAGTGGTGGCCCACTGCAGCCTCCTGGGGCTGGCCTGGACAGGTGAGAGGACAGAGCGTGGCCTTCCTCTGCGGCATGGTGTCTTCGGGACGGGGGACCCGGGAGGTCAACCCGCAAGGGTGGAAGGGCTCCGCAGCAGGAGCTGCCCCCAGGCAGCTGCGTTTTGGGAGGAACCGTGTCCCCCATCCTCCTCGCCAGGTGCGGGGTGGGAGTCAGGGCTTGCAAAGGAAAACTTTCCAGTCTCAGGTGGCAAGGGCGAGGGTGCACCCGCTGCCGAACGCACCCGGGGACTCACCTGGAGAAGGGCTGGAGGCCCAGGACGGACCCGAGCACGGCGCACGTTGCAGCTGGGAGGGCAGCAGGTGCCTCCACGGCTGCAAGGTGGCCACGCTCCCTGGTGAGCCCGGGCTCCTCACCCTCCTGCGGGGCCACCCCCTTTCCATACAAACCTCTTTTTGCCAACAGGGACCTCTCTACAACCCAACGCCCGCAAGCCGCCAGAGCAGGGGATGGTGACGAGCAAGGGGAGCAGAGGTTGAGCACTGGGTTCAGCCCAAGGGACACAGGCATGCAAATCTTCAAACATTTCTCTTACCCAGGCTGGAGGTTAACTTTTCGTACCAGAACAGGCAGGCTCGGGCACCGGTCTTTGCCTGCTGCTGGCAGGGGCGAGCACCAGCAAAGAGAGCATCCTCCTGAGCTACGCTGCGCTCTACGCTACTCTGCTGGGCACACCACGGGGCCACGCACGCCGGGAGCCGTGCGGCAAGGCTCAGTAGTGGTCAGCGTGTTTCAGAGACAGCTGAGCACCAGCTGGGTCCGGAACAAATTCGGCTCAAGTGGATGCGCTATTCTGACTTAAGTAATTTCCTCTCAAAGCTTCTCTGAGAGATAGGACGCCCTGGAGGATGTTCTGGTACAGGAGTCCCATGTCCTGTGGGGTCACCGGGTTCAGGATGATGAACATGGGAGAAGACAGCTTTGGGTTAAACACAAACACATCTGGGCAGGAACAAAGCGTGCAGGAAAACCATGCAATCAATGTAAACATCGACATGAGAAACATGGAAAACTTCAACAAGACAGTCCTCATATATTTTTTTTTTTCTTCAAAAATAAAAAACCATTAGATAGCAAAAAAAAAAAAAGGCTTCAAATTGCTGCAAAAAGCCCATTGGTGCTCCCTTTCCCCCTGTGCAACATCTCTCGCCCTTACAGTGCGCTGCAGCATGAGCAAATCCCCAGGGCAGTGTCACTGCTGCCTCTAGGATCCCCATTATATCCCCAAATCTGCCCTTTCTCTCCAAAGCCTCGTCCCAAGCTATTTCTGCAGGGCGAGAGCTACGTGAGCCAAGCAACGCTGGCTGGCAAGCAGCGAGCACACCCGTTTTGGGGCTGGCTCCCAGGCTCGCAGGATCCAGCCTCTCCTGCTTTGTAAAGCATTAGGCTTTAAAATCCCCGTTTCTGGTCATTTTCAGCCATGTGCTCCCCCTCCTAACTCCCCAGGCCAGTAAGGATGGGTCGGGGAAACAGGGCTGAGCTGTCTAGACCCCACAGGCTGCCACCCCACGATGAGGGAAGCTCGCCGCCCTCTCCTGAAGCTACACCCCAAAAATACAACGTTCGCTGAGAGCCGAAAGCAAGTGGACCCAACGGAGTCCCGTGGAAGGAAACAAAACCATTCGAGGTACTTACTTGGACTGGGTTTGCTTAGTTAGGTTCTTTATGGTCAAGCCCTCCTTTCCTATGATCGCACCAACAAACTGCGTGGGCACCAGCATCCGCAGTGGGAAATCGAGCTGTTTGGGCTGCGAGGAGCCCCCCGGGGAGGAGCCCTGCTCCCTGGAAGAGTGGCCCCCGCGGCGGGATCGCTGGGGGGGCGGAGGGGAGCTCACCTCTTCATCCGGGATGTAGGAAACCTTGAAGGAATAGCTCTCAAGCTGGTGGCCGCTGAGCTTCTCAATTGCTCTGCAAGGCAGGGAGAGGAGGGGAGGGTGAGAGGCGGGTGGCACCCCCAGCGCCTCTCCTCGCAGGGCACCAGCCCAGCGTCCTCCTTCCCCCCAGGTCCACAGGAGAAGAGAGAAGACAAAACTCATCAGGCAACACACACCCAGCTTTGACTACGTGCTGGGCCAACTCAGGTGGGAAATCGCTGGAGCTTCCATCAGCAAAGCCTCGAGGTCAGACCTACCACGCCTCGGGGCATCTGTCTCTGCTGCAATCCCGCAAAGCTGCAGCTCTCCGTCCTTGCGCTTCTGACTAACTCTTAGTTTTTTGTACATTTTTCCTCTGCTGGATGCAGCAAGCCTTCAGGCACGTCTTTGCACGGTGCCTACCCCAGGTTCTTCTGTCCTCTTGAAGTTCTTCTTGATGGGTGGCATTTCTTTGGGTCTCCACACAACGCGCCGCTGATTTGCCCTCTGCTGCTCTCAACCCCTGCAGACTGGTCGCCGACCCCCACCTCCCTCTCACATCCCTAACCAGTCACTGATGAACCCAAATGCCCCCTTCTCCAGGGCAGGGGGGCGTTTTGGAAGCCTTCTGGGAGCTGCTCGGATGGTTTCACTTAGCTCCAGGAAGCAGGAGTGGAGTCTTTGCAAATCTTGGTCTCTAACTTGACTTTGCCCTAAATGACCACCCCCTCTCCCACCTCCCTCACCATATTCCACCTCTCCAGCTGCTCGAGCCATGTGGCTGTACCAGTGACCACCACAGCACGTTCCCAGTTTAGGTCTGAACTTCCAGTCCAGGAAGATGATTCTGATGGGCTGTGCTTACCTAACCTGACTCTCTGCTATCTTAGAGTGCTTTGCTCCCTGAAGGCAAGGCCACTGGGACCCCAAAGAGGACCTGCAGGCTTGTAGGAAAGATGGGGTCCAAAGGGAATTGCAAACAACACAGCCAAGAGCTGGAGGAGACAGCACAGAGGAAGAGGGGACAGGAAAAGGGCTGTGGGGCGGGCAGCCCTTTACACACTTGAAGCTGAAAGAGCTTGGAAACAACCCCACAAAGGGGAGGGAAAAGTCAAGAAGAAAAATAAAGGATGGTGCAGCCTGGAAAAATGGCCAGGGGAACGGAGCTGAACTTCACTGGGGCAATTCGGGTGGTTGGTTGGGAATTTGTCTTGCCTGGAAGGTCCATGAGAGGGCAATGGGGCTTGGAGCACCCCAGGTCTACTCTCCCCTGATGCTTCTACGGAGAGTACCACGGTACCGAGGACAAAATCTGTCCTCAGCACATGGCCACACCAGCCCTCACCAGGTCTTTGGAGCAGGAGAAAAAGCAAACGTGGCTGATGCGGACAACTCCAAGCCCCACACAGTACTTTGCTGTGTTCCCGGGAAAAATCGAAAATACAGACAAAATGGGAAAGAAAAAAAAAAAAGCCACTTACACTTTTGCTTCTTCTTTCGTCGCATACGTTACGTTGACAACTGCTGTTTCTGTGTCTGTGTTAACTGGGGGAGAAGCAAGACGGGGAGCGTTAGGGGGCAGGAGGAGGTGGCCATCACCGCTGTTCCCGGCCCCCAGTGCCCCACGCCGTGGTGGAGGGCGGACGCAGGGGGTGGGAGCACAACACCCTTCTTGTGGGGGGGCCCAGCCACTGCCTGCGGTCTGCACTTGTCCAGCACCATGGATTTATCTCCTCCCTGGCACGAGGAGCAGCAAAGGAGATGCCCTGCACTGGGCTGAGGTCGCTACCCAAAGCCTGAGCGACTGTTCAAGGAAAACCACCCCAGCCCAGCACAACCCACTGGGACAGCCACATTGCACCCTGCTGGGTTCTGCTGAGAGGGGCTTTTCCAGCACAGGCTGAGCTGGGGCATGGCACTGGGGCTCTCGGGCAGGTGAGGACCGTGCGGGGCCATCTTACCTTGCTCTACATTCTCCACCGTCCCGTACTGGGCTAAGAGGCCATCCAGCACCTGGGGAGAGAGCAGCAGACCAGGCAGGTGAGGCAGGCAGGCGTCCTCTGCCAGCCTGGCTCACACCCTGCCTGCCTCCCAGCGTGAAACTCGGGCTGGGCCATCTCCAGCAAGGCTCCTCCGCTCTGCGGTGCCTTGCTCTGCTCTAACCCACGGGGTCCCACGTGCTCGGAGCCATCCTCAAGACATCTCCACCCGCCTGTAGGGCCACCTTCACCCACCCTGCACCCCGCCAGGCCCCTCTGCTCAGAGCAGCGAGCCCCAGGCAGGTGGGAGATGGAGCCCAGTTCACTCTCTGCCTCCCTACTGGGGATACTGGGAAGGCAACAGGACTCTGTGCAGACCACGTGCCCTGGCAGCCCAAGCTCGTGCTGCGTGATGGAGGAGGTGCAGTGGGGTGCTTTTGGGGTGGCCCAGCCTCTGGAGGGGGCGGGACGGGAGCATGGCGCTGCTTACCTCCCACTGCAGGTGGGGGGGGATGTTTCGGATCTGGATCTTTCTGCTCCTGCAAAGACAAAGCCCCGGGTTACAGTCACGGGAGGGCAGCGACTACCGGAGGCTTTCTGGGAGCAAGATGGTGAGACCTTGAGATGGCACCCCACTTTCCGAGCTGCGTGCTGCCACTCTCCAGCAGTTCCCAGCATCACCTGGCGGCTTTCAGTGGAGAAACCAAAATGCACGTCCGTGGAGGAGGCACCTGGAGGTGAGCGGCGCTTCCAGCCCCACGTGGTGCCACCTCGGGGCATGGCCAGGGCCCCCCCCAAGGGGAAAGAGCCACCCAGCGCCTCCCCAGACAACCTGCAAGACGCACTCGGGAAGTTTTGGGACAAAACTCACGCACTGCCCATCCCGAGCAGCATTTGCAATCCTTCCTTAGCCAATTTCCTCCGCCAGACTGTTATTTTTTCCCTTTTTGCTGCTATTTTCAGCCAAGAGCGGCTCACGGAGCTGACACACAGCTGCACGACCGTGGGTTCTGCCCTGCATGAACCCGGGCAGGGCAGAGCAGGACCACCTCCTCCAGCAGCGGGGACTGGTTTCCCTGCCAAAACACCTCCCAGCACACGCGGGTTTTGGAAGCCCAGCAGCAGGAGGAGGTCGTGCCCGCTCTGCCCAGCTTTGCCCCTGCTCGAGGAAAACGCATGGCCCCCACCATCCCCCTGGTTCGCAGCCTCCCCTGAAGGGGGCTCTGCCAGCCAGAAGCAATCAGGCGCTGGAAGAAGTGGGGAAGCCAGAGACAAAGACATCTCCTACAGCACTCCCAGAGCCCACTCCTCCAGCGGCCATGGACCTCTCTGGTCCCAGCTGCCACCACGGATTTCAGGGCTGGGTGCAGAGCTTGCATGGCAAGGAGCAAGATTCATCCCATCCCATCCCATCCCATCCCACCTATCCAACCTCTCCCATCCTATCCAACCCTACCCATCCCATTTTATCCAACTTTACCTGTCCCATCCTATCCCACCCATCCTACACCCATCCCATCCTATCCCATTCCACCCATCCTACTGCATCTCATCCTACCACAATCCCCCAATCCCATCCCATCCTACCCCATCTCATCCTGCTTCATCCCATCCATCCCATCCCACTCCACCCTATCCCATCCCACCCCATCTCATAGGGTCACAGAATCATTAGGGTTGGAAGAGCCCTCCAAGACCACCTGGCCCAACCACACCCCGACCACCACTGTCACCACTGAACCCTGTCCCCAAGCACCATGTCCAACCTCTCCTTGAACACCCCCAGGGACGGTGACTCCACCACCTCCCTGGGCAACCCGTCCCAGTGCCTGACTGCTCTTTCTGAGCAGAAATGTCTCCTCATTTCCACCCTGAACATTCCCTGGCACAACTTGAGGCCACTCCCAGGTCCTATCACTGGTTACCTGTGAGAAGAGGCCGACCCCCAGCTCCCCACCCCTTCCTTTCAGGCAGTTGCAGAGAGCAATGAGGTCTCCCCTGAGCCTCCTCTTCTCCAGACCAACCCCCCCCAGCTCCCTCAGCTGCTCCTCACAGCACTTGTGTCCCAGGCCCTTCCCCAGCTTCGCAGCCCTGCTCTGGACACGCTCCAGGGCCTCGATGTCCTGGTAGTGAGGGGCCCAGAGCTGAACCCAGCACTCGAGGTGCGGCCTCACCAGAGCAGAGCCCAGGGGGACGATCACCTCCCCGGCCCTGCTGGCTGCACTGCTCCTGACACAGCCAGGATGCCGTTGGCCTTCTTGGCCTCCTGGGCACACTGCTGGCTCGTGTTCAGGTGAGCATCAACCAGCACCCCCAGATCCCTTCCCTCTGCACAGCTTCCCAGCCACTCTGCCCCCAGCCTGTAGCGCTGTGTGGGGTTGTTGTGGCCCAACCACAGGCCCCAGCACTGGGCTGTGCTGATCCAACCCCACCCCACGGAGGAGGCGGTCAGGAGGACCTGGCCCACAAGGGGACCATGGCCATGACAATCCTGTGCTGCTCACCAACAACCTCCCAACACCAGAACTAGTGAGGAATCAGCCCCACCGTACCCCACGTGTTTTGCAGCAAGCTGGTATGAATTAATACCACCAATAATCACTAACGACGGGGATACGGTTTATGGAAAAACACCTAATGAGCCCCACAACAGCACGTCAGCACAACCCCATCCACAAGCGCGTGAGGCAAGGGCCAAGAGACAAAAAACAAAACAAAACAAAAAACCCACAACCCCAAGCACCAGCTTCAAGCATTAAAGAGATGGGAATTCAGGTTTATATCCACCTGGGTCACTGTCTGCTTCCACACGGCGATGCTGCCGTGGTCCCTCCCTGCCCCTTTGGGTGCCAGGCACCAGCCCTCGATGCGCAGATGTGAGCAGCCCCAGCACCCTCTCGTTGCTGCTCCTGTTTTTCCCAATGCTAGTTTTTATTTAGGGTTTTTTGTCCAAACGAGGATTTTTTTTCCATTCACGCCGTGCATTGTTTTACTGTTACAAAGCCATCAGGGGGTTTTAGCACCTTCTACCTTGGATCAGTATTCGGGGTAGCTAAAAAAAAGCCCTGTGGCTCCTGCCAAAAAACAAATTTCTAGAGAAATGGGAAACAAACAGAAGGGGGCAATCTGCACACCTCCACCTTACAAAATATTTCAGTGCTTGCTCGTGAAAACCTCCCAATGTCGCTAAGGCATTTAGGAGGTGCGGGGTTTCACAACTCTCTCTTTGCCGCCAGCAACTTTGCTCCACCTGGAAAAACGTCTCCAATGTCCTAGGCGAAAGATTATAATAAAAAACTATATAAAAAAAAATTATGATGCCACCGAAATCGTAAAAAACAGCAGGCGGTACCCAAACTCGTGCCCACCTGAACTGCTCACATCCAGCGATTTGCAGCCGGACACGAGCACGCTCCCCCGGACGACAGCAGCTGACGATTCCCTGCCTCCATCGGTTTCGTTTTGGGGTCACCTCGACAAATTCTGCGTCCGCCCTGGCTGCCGGGATGGCAGCAGCAGCTTGGGGATGGACGAGCATTAAAGCGCTGCCCCAGTTTTGAGTAGCGGCCGAGAGCACCGCGGGTGCGCCTGCTCCGGGGGCTTTGCCTTGACGCTCTTAAGGAATTAAAATATATTCGTGCTAATGCCCTGTCCTCGGGCGCAGGGGGTGGGGGAAAGGAGGGCACGTGATGAACGCACCCCCGTGACCTGGGGATGTATTAATGAGGGAGCTGAATGGGAAACCGCGTCCATCTGTCACGGCTTTTCAAGATTAAGAGGGGGAAAAAGGGAAAAAAACAAAACAAAACAAAACAAATGCGAACACCCCTCCGCGTTCCTGCTCTGCGTTGGGACACAAGGGGGGACAACAATTATTCCTCTCCTGTCACCGAGAGGCAGCCTGCAGCCCACCCCGAATTCCTGGCATACAAATCCCCCCCCCGAGTTTCCATTGCAGGAATCTGATCCACAAATATCCTGGTTAAAAATGGGGAACTAAAAAAATAAATAAAACAAAATAAAGAAATAAAAATAAAACTGCTGAACACCCAGCAAACCTCCTTCCCCGGCCGGACTGCACGTCCCCGCGCCGGCTGTGCGGTGGGAAGCGGCTCTCCATCGGCTCCCCTGGCTCTCCAGCTTATTCCAGGGCATTTTTTTCAACCCTAATCCTGATGCAACCCTGATTTGTGAAACTCCCAGCTCGCTGCCGCTCTGGGTAATGGGTTATTCCTGGGAAATGCTGTTTTTAAAGCTCGTCGCGTGGTGCCAACCCTGGCCACGTGCTGCGCCCCTGGGAAAGGGAACAAGGAAAGTTGCCCCTGGCCACAGCAGCAGCCTCAGCGACGCACTTTCAGCACTTTGAATTTAATTTTCAACCCGAAGCAAACCACGGCACCATGCCCCAAACATCTCCGGCAGGCTCAATGCTATTCACGAGCAAACTAACCGAAAACTGCAGGTTTTTTCCCCGAATTTAAGGCTGGCGACGAACCCACCCGCTCCTGACACGTGCGTATGTGCAAATCATCTGTGCTCGAGGCTTTTCCCGACAAAGCAACGCGCAGAAGCGTCAGTTTGCACAAGGGTTTTCTGTTTTCTCTCCCCTAAACAAGCATCTGCAATCAACACTAAGCAATAACAACAATAATGAGGGAGGGAGATAACGCCCGCGGAGAGATGGAAGAGCTTGTGCTTGGAAGGAAGTAGGGGGGGGGAAAAAAAAAAAAAAACACAGAAAAAAAATTATTCCCTCCCCAGAAAGCACACCCGAAGTGCTACAGCATGGATGCAATGAAAAAAAAAAAAAAACAAACAAAAAACAAAACAAAATAAATTATAAATGAAGACGATGGAAAGATGAGCGTGAAATGCAGCTGGGTGTGGGAATAAATGGGCGCAAACCCCGCTTGTGGAGAAGCACACCTTGCTGGCAAAAACTCTGCCTTTAGCCCAAAGTGCCAGGGAAAACACCGAGCTCCAAGGCTGACTTCTCACCCCCAAACTCCGCGTCCCAGGCGTGCTGGAGGCGTCCGGACGGTTTTCCAGCAACCCCGCTAAATCCCAGCCGCGACGCCAGCCTTTCCCTCCCCGCCTCGAGCCTTTTTGCGATTTAACAGATTTAAGGATAATTCCTGCTGGAACCGGAGAGCTCCAGCAGCTCCCCTAGGAGCTCATTTCAAACCGATTATTTTCCAGAAGCATCATTTGAAAATTGTTAAATTGGAAAATGACGGCGGGAGCAGAAAATAAAAGGCACTTCGGCCATGCGGAGCCTGGAAATTTCGCCGCGTGGGAGCCACGAAGCGGGGCTCTGGCACGTCGCTGCTCCCGATTAAACTCATTGCTTTCGGCCAGCACTTGTACACGAGCCTGCACGGGGGGCGCTTGGGCTTTGCTGTTAGCATCGCACAAACAATCCTGATGATTATTATTAATTATTATTAATTATTATTATCTTTTTTTTCCCCATCAGCAGGATGGTCAGAGGTCGGAGGCGCAGCTCTGGACACAAAACACCCCTGAAGCCGGGCTCCTTCGCCCGGCTGGAGCTAAACAACAACATTCTCTGTTCCCGGTGAATTCCAAACCGACGTTACCAAAAAAATACATATATTTTTTTAAAATTAAACCCACCGATGCACAGCACAGCTTATACAAACACCAAACAATCACAGTAATTTCCCATCATGCCTGCAGCAGGGCAAACCCTTCGCGCTGCAGCGCACTGACCGATTTTTAACTCGTGAAGCACAAATTCGGGCAAATCCTGCGCTTCCCTCCAGCACCGTGCGTCCTTTTGTGCCTTCGGAGGCTCCTCGAGGAAATCCCTCCCGGCAGGTTCCCGATGCACAGATGTGGTTTTTTTCGGGCTGATTTCTTATCAAATCCCCTTCCTGCACTGCACTCAAACCCCACCGCCGTGCAGCAAACACCGAGCATCCCCTGTGCACCAGTGTTTTGTGCTGAGCACATACACGCAGAAAACAAACAAACAAAATATATATTTTTTGGATATCTATATGTATAAGGCAATAAAAATAATTCACTGCAGATTAATCCCGGGGCAGGGGAAAACTACAACACAACCACGTGAGCCTCCGCTCCACGCCAAAAATCGCGTTATAAAAATCAAACCTTTAATCTGCCGAGGCGACTGCACGGCCCTGCTGGCCGCGGGTGCTAACGTTGAGGCTGGAGTTTTGGGTTTTTGGATGAGAGCAAAAGAGACCCGAAACGAGGTGCCGATGAGCTGGGGAGCCAGGCTGGGTTATAAAACTTGGGAGAGAGCTGAAAACAGTCTACGGCCAAAGAAATAAGCATTTATTTCTGGGCTGTTTAAATGCCTTTTTGTACTCGGCAGGGAAATTACGAGCACAGCAGCCCAATGGGGAACGGGGGTAAGGGCGAACCCCTGCTTTCCATCGGCCATCGTGGAGGTCTGACACCCTCCAAACCCCTCTTTTTGCCTCTGCTGCTCTCCAGAAGCGGCCGCCGGAGCGGCACGAGGCTGCCGGAGGAGACTGAGCTCCGAAACCTCGCGGCGGGGAGGCGGGGGGGAGGCTTCGCCTGCTTGGTTGGGAGGTAAAAAGCGCGCGTGCTCCCCGCCGAAGGAATCCCGCTGTCAGAGCCCGCATCCCACCGCGGCACACGTGATGCCAGGCACGAGCTGCTCCCCACCGAGCCCCCATTACACAACGCGCCGTGTTTGTGTGTGTCCCCCCCCGGTACCGCGTTGCAAAATTACGTCTCCGGCACCAACTGTAGCCCCGAAACTCCGAATTTGGGACCACCGGCCCCGCTGCCACGAGGTGCTGGGGGGCAAGGCTGGGGGTCGGGGTGTTCCCCGCTCTTTATAAAGCGGCACCGCCGGCGTCCACCTGAAGGGAGGAGGAAAAGCGCCCCGGGAGCGGGTTTTTTGGGAGGCGGGGGGAAAGATGGAAAGATGCGGGCATAAGGATGAAAAACAGGGGGAAAAAAAATAGAGAAAAAAAAACAAAAAAAAACAAAAAAAAACAGAGGGGTAAAATAATTTTTAAAAATACACGGAAGGACCCGGATCGCTGGACGGAGGGGACGCGACCGACCGCAGCGCGCAACTTCTCCCGGCGCGAATCCTCGGGAGGGTGCTCGGGGCTGTGCCTGTCGCCTGGATCACTGCTATCGCTGCTGCTATCGCTGCTATCGCTGCTATCACTCCCGCTATCGCTCCCCGTGCCGCTGCTCTGGGTGCCGGGGCTGTTACTTCCCGGCAGGAAGCCGATCCCGGCCGGGGCTGGCGGGGAGCAGCCCCGGGGTGCCCCCAGCCCCGGGCTCCCCATGACGGGGGGTCGGGGCTGAGGCCGGGCAAAACACGCGTGGGGGTCCCACGCCCCCCCCCGTCCCCCAGCCCCCAGGGGCGGTGGCGGCGCTGTCCCCGTCCCCCCCCCAGCTCCCAGCTCGGCGGCGGAGCGTAGCGAAAGTAAAACCCGGCGCTGCTGCCGCTGCCCCCCCACGCGTGTGCGTGGGGCGTGCGCCCCCCCCATTTCGCGTCCCCCCCCCCCCCCTCCCACCTTCCCCCCCGCCACCATCCCACGCCTCACCTGAGCTTTTTGGGCACGGAGTAATCCACCTCCAGCACTTTGCCGTGCAGCTCCGCTTTACCTGCGGGGACAGCGGGCTCAGAGGCGGCGGGGCTCGCCGCCGCCCCCCCCCCAAAACCCCCGTTTCTCCCCGGGACGACCCCCCAGCGACCCCCCCAGGCCTTCATCCCCTTCGTCCGACTCTCCCCTCGCCCCCCCTCGCCCCGGAGAAGCTCCCCCCCCCCCTCCTCTCCCGCCGCCGCCCGGCTCCGCGCTGCCCCCCCCCAGCCGCCCCTTCGGCCGCCCCCCGCTCGGCGCCCCCGGCGAGTTGGGGCAGGGCACCTCGTAATAAGGTGCCCGGGGGCGAGGGGGTGCCGGGGGGACGGCCGGGGGGGTCGCCCGGCTCTCGGCTGCCCCTCAATAAAATCGGAGAAAAAAATCAGCGAAAAATCAGCCGGGGCCGGAGCCCGCCGGGCCGGGGGGGAGCGGGGCGGCCGGGGGGGGGCCCGGCGGGGGGAGCCGGGGGGGGCCGCGGCTCCGCTCACCCGAGAGGGTCTCGATGGCCCGGATGGCCCAGTTCTGGTCCGGGAAATCCACGAAGGCGTAGCCGGACTTGAGCAGGACCTGGCCGGCCAGGGGCAGCTTCCTGTCCCCGAAGAGCCGCTTGAGGTCGTCGGCGGTGGCGGCGGGGCTGAGGTTGCCGATGTAGAGCTTGTTCATCCTCCGCCGCTTCATGGGGAGCCCCGCGGCTCCTCCCGCCCCGCGGCCGGAGAGAGAGAAGCGCAGCGAGACGGGCACGGCGCTGCGCCACCCGCCCGGCCCGGCCCGCAGCCGCCTGCAACAGCGCCCCGCCGCCGGGCAGCGGGAGGAGCCGCCCCGAGCCCCGCACAGCCCAGCCCGGCCCGGCCGCCCCCGCCCTCCGCCCGCCGCCCGCCGCCGCCAGGGGCCCGGCCCCGGCCCCGCACGTGGAGGGAGCCCCCCGAGGGAGGAGGGGGCCCAGGGCGTCGCGGCGGCGAGGGGGGAACAAAGGGAAGGGAGAGGGGAGGGAGGGAGAGGGGAGAGGAGAGGAAGGAGGAAAGGGGAAGGAAGGAAGGGGGAAGGAAGGAAAGGGGAAAGGAAGAAAGGGAACAGAGAAGGGAAAAGAGAAGGGAAAATAAAAGAAGGGAAAAGAAAAAAGAAGGGAGAGGAAAGGGAGAGAGCAGGAAGAGGAGAGGAAGGAGAAAGGGGGAAGGAAGGAAGGGGAAAGAGAAGGGGAAAAAAAGAAGGGAAAAGAAAAAAGAAGGGAGAGGAAAGAGGGAGAGAGCGGGGGAAGGATAGGAAGGAAAAAAAGGGAAAGGAAAAAAAGGGAAAGGAAAGGGAGAGAAGAGGGAAGGAGAGCAGAGAAAGGAAGAAAAAAGGGAAAGGAAAGGAAAGGAAAGGAAAGGAAAGGAAAGGAAAGGAAAGGAAAGGAAAGGAAAGGAAAGGAAAGGAAAGGAAAGGAAAGGAAAGGAAAGGAAAGGAAAGGAAAGGAAAGGGGAAAACAAAACGGGGAAAGGGAAAGAGGGAAAGGAAAAGGAAGAAAAGGAAAAGAAGAAAAAAGGAAAGGGAAAACGGAGAGAACAGGAAACGAAAAATGGGAAAGAGGGAAAGGAAGAAAAATGGTAACTAAAAGGAAGACAAGGGAAAAGAAGGAAAAAGGGAAAGGGAAGAGGGAGAGAACAGGAAACAAAAGTGGGAAATAGAGTAAAAGGAAGAAGAAAGGGAAAGGAAGAAACGGGAAAAGAAAAAAGGAAAGGAAAGAGGGAGAGAATAGGAAACGAAAGAAGGAAAGGGATGTAGGAAAAGGAAGAAAAAGGGGAAAGGAAAAGGAAGGAAAAGGAAATGAGAAAAAAGGTAAAAGGAAAAGGGAGAGAACAGGAAATTAAAGCAAGAAAAGGAAAGGGAAAGAAGGAAAGAAAACAGAGGAGAAAAAGGTCAATGAAAGAAAACAACGAAAAAAGAAAAGGAAAAGGGGAAAAACAGGAAAATTGGTAAAAAGAAAAATATAAAAAGGAAAAGGGGAAAAAGGAAAAAAGGAAAGGGTGAAGACAAAAGGAAAAAGGAGAAAAAAATGAAAAGGGAGAAAAAAGGGAAGAAAAAAGGAAAATGGATAAAAAGGAAAAGGGAGAAAGGAGAAAAAGGAAAAATAGGAAAAGGGGGAAAAAAGGAAATAAAAGGAAAAAGGGGAAGAGGGAAAAAAGAAAAAAGACAGGGAAGGGAGTGGGAAGGAAGAAAGAAAAAGCGGAAGAAGAAAAAGAAAAGAAAAAATAACAGGGCAAAAGGGAAGGGAAAGAGAAGAGAAAGGAGAAAAAGAGAAAGAACAGAGGGGAAGAGGAAAGGGAAGCCTGTGTTCAGTGTGCTGCTTTGGAAAACGCAACAGCGCGGCCCCTCCCTGGCCGAGCTCTGCTTTGCCTTCGCCCCGTGCGAGCCCAGCGCCTTCACAGCCAGCATCCCGGCAGCGAGTTTCGCCTGCTCTCAGCCCGGGGCTTTGGGGCACGTGGAAGGGTGGCCCCAAGGGAACAAGGGACCGAGAGCTGGTGCCGCTACCTGCCCCGGCCGGCCGGGTTAGCTGACTTCTCCCCCTCTGTCTCCTCCAGACAACAAAGCCAGATCCTCGTGGAAGGGCGTCAGGGCTGTGAGCGGAGCCTAAAATAAGGTGCGCGAGCGACGCTGGCCTGGCGGGAGGGGACAAGTGTCCTTGGAGAGGAGCGCGGTGCCCCGGTGCCAGCTGTCCTTTGCCGGGTGAAGGGCGGCGATGGAATTCCCGGGATTTTGAGCTGGGCGAACAGCGCCGAAACCCGTCTGCCGCTCTCGCCGCCGCCGCTCCCGTGTCATGCGGAGGTGCCGATGCGCTGGATGGAGTAGGAATAGCAGTGACGGGTGCCTGATGCCATGCGTACTGCAAAAATAGATGTGGTTGGACTGCGATGATGCAAAGCGAGAAGAATCCCTTCTCCTCCGATTTCTTCTTCTTTGCTCCCAGCGCAGCTCCTGCTGGGCTCAGCATCAGGAGCTGTTTGGTGTTTTTTTGTTTTTTTTTGGGGTGCTTTTAGGGCCCGGTGTGTCCCTCTCTGCTCCCTTTCTGCTGAAGCCGATGCAGCAGGGCTCGGTGACACTGAGGAACCCATTTCCCATCCCAAGGGATGGGGCTGTCCCTGCCCAGCACCTTCGTCAAACTGGCAAAGAAAAGCTGAAGGCGCGTTTTCAGCTCCTCCTGCCCAAATACTTAGCGCATGGAGCTCCCGCGTGAGCTCATCCCCCTGCCCACGGCTTTGGCTCTGCAGAAGGAACTCGACGCCTTTCTTCAGATGCCTTCCTGTCCCCTACAGCCCTCCTCGCTTTCCCAGAGTTTTGTTAACCTTGCAAGAATTTAAAACGACGGCTCGGTCCCGATCAATGCGACGGCCAAGACGTGCTCTGGGGGGAGGATTTAAGAGCACCGATAGAGAATTGTTGGAGAGGCAACAAGCGCACGGGGCACGGCTGAGGGTCGATGGTCCTGAAGGTGCTGCAGGACCCAGGTCTTCTCCCACGGGCAGGTGGGGTGTGCCACAAGGTCACGCCTCTCCGAAAAGATGTCGGATGCGTAACAAGTCCGGGAGGCAGCCGCGAGACTGATAAATGGAGAAAAAAACAGGTGAGAGCAAGGGAACGTCGAGGGAGGATTTGTTTAGGCTGGAGAAGATAACGGCCCTGCTTTCCTTTGAAAAAAGCTGGAAACTTTTTGGGGAAAGAGAGCTTTTGTTGATCGGGCACGGGACAGAAGGAGCCGGGGACATTCCTTGGCTGGAGCTTTTGGGAGCAGGTGGGACAAACATCTGGCCAAAAGCCGTGCCCACCAGAGAGGCAGCGCCAAACAAAAAGCCCCGAATAACACCTAAATAACCCCTCCAGCTCCCAAAATGATTCAGTTCCCTTGCAAAGTGACTGATGTTTTCCTTCTGGCCAAGTCACAGCGGTGACCTCAGGTGTCAGAACGTGCAGCAGGGAGGCTGCAGCCTGCCCAAGGAGCTGCGGGGCCGGAGACGGTTTAGTCCAGGTTTTTTATCCCAAAATAAACAGCTGAATCATGTGTCGAGGACCCACAGACCCAAGGCAGAGGGAATCCAGCACAGCCAGGGAGTGTTTGAGAAATTCAGCTTTGATTTTATGGGATAAACACTGCTGCTGCTGCCCAAGTTTCTAACAAAGGATGGATTTTCAGAAATCCCCATGCAAACATCCCTTTCTCTCCTTGTTCCTCCCAAATCTTGGTGTATTTTTAGCGGAGCTACACAAGGCTGAGGATCACGACGGTGACGATGACTGCAACAGTAACACTGTGCTGGGAAGAGACCAGGAACTGAAATCTAAAATCACGTTGATAACCATCCCTTGGCTTTCAGAAACCTCCTAGCAGAAAACCAGGCAGCTGCTATGGAAATGGGGTTGGTCTTCGCAGACAGCACTATAAGTCCCGCTTTGAGAAAATTCCAAATTTGGTTGGAAAAAAAGAGAAATGGTGGCGTATTCTTGCTCGATTTGCTACAACATGAGTGAAAACCCACCCAGTTACTTTCCAGGCTGGAATGAAACAGCATGGGGAGATCCCAGAGGTGGAATCCGAGGGTTTGAGCGCAGCCTCTCTGGGCATTGCTGCTGTGCAGGGGCTGAGCACAGCCGAGTCCTCGCACTCAAGGTTTTAACAGTGGAACGATGGACTGCTGGTAGCGATGCACTAACAGCTCTTTCCCAAGAGGCTAAGCCTTTTGGTGACTATCCCAACGTGATCTTGGTGTAGGACCAAGTCTACCCTGCAAAGGCCAGGTCCCAGAGGTGCACACCCAGCAGTTAGGGGAAGCAATACACGTAGCCACCTGTATTTTGTGCTAAGTTTGCAGGAAACAGTACACAAGCAACAAAATAAGCTACCTAAATCCAAATTACGTAGTTGTGACAGGACGCTGTGTGCATGGAAGCACCGACTATTGATGTGCAGCAGTTCATGAAACCATGAGGACCCCAAACCCTCTTTAGGAACCCCAAATCTGCTGATAACAGCTCCTCCCCCCACTCACACCTTGCCTCTGCAGCTCTTCGTTTGCTCCCAGCACAGCAAAACAGCAGCCAGGCATCAGCTCTTTCTGTAGCCTTTCCCTTGCCGTGTTTTCTTTCCCACGTGCTTTTAAGGTTTGCTGCTTGCCGCAGTCCCGCAGGAAGGAGGGTCAGCGCAGGGCACAGCATCTCACATCCACCCGACAGATGTTGCTCTGATTGCCACCGGCAGCACCTGCACAGGGCTTGGAGGAGTTTTCTCAGTAGATCAAGCAGAAAAACGCCCACATTTCACAGCCCCCACCGTGGCAGGGGCCAGGGCTGTCCCACATGGCGTTCCCATCCTTTCCTGCAGTCTCTGGTCCACAGAGGCATCGCCACCGCTCGGGCGGCTTCTCCTGAAGCTGAAGATTCTCCCCGCTCGGTGAATTTCTGTGTGAAGCGCTGGCAGGGCACGGGGACATCCCGCAGTGATTCAGGCGTGTTTCCGAAGTGCATTGCATACCACAGCAATCTGTCACCCCTGCCTACCAGGGCAGCATTACGCTCGCTGGGGAGCATCTCACATGGGGCTGGTTTCTGGGCTTGACGAGCAGCTCAAGTGATTCAGCAGCAGGAAACACACAGAGAGGAGGCTCTCGGATGGCAACACTGAGGCAGTGCAGGAGAACACACTTTGACCAGCCCTGCGTTCAGCTGATCCTTCTCGCTGGGATCTAGGTCTTCCCAGAACTATCAGGTAGAGGAGTGGGGGGTAGGAGCAGGAGGACACCCTTCTGGCAGCGACGAGCCATCAGATGAGTTCAGCTGCCAGGAACTGCACCACAGATTGCGAAATCCTCATTTTACTAAAATATGAAGAAGCTTACCGGAGGACACATGTTCTTGACTCTGCTTTTGTCGACCCCCCTGTTTAATGAGTCAAAGGAAGTAGAAGATCATGACTAACAAAATGTGGTCCAAAGAACAAACAGCCTCCCTCTGCTCTGCAAAGGTCAGCACCACCCGGTGACTCCACCTCTGCAGGGATAACTCATTCCTGTGTCCGTAACCACAGCCCTGAGAGCCACACCGAGCAGGGACCTCGTGCAGGGATTCACGCTGCAATGGGTCAGCAACCACGCACGAGCTTCCAGCCTAGAATGTTGCTACATGCTCCAGGGGAAGCTTAAACAGAGGTGTCAGCTGGGTTAGGGAAGGGATTATTACTGTTAACTTCAGTTAGAAGTAATTACTGCTAAAAGCCTGTTGTCAGTTCTTACAGCCACAGTAAAAACTGAAATGGACTTAAAAAAAAAAAACCATCTACAGAATTTTCCCTTTACCAAACATCCAGCATATTGATGTCAGCGTTCCTGCCCTCTGCAAAGCTGCAGCAGGTAGGGCTTCTTTCTTCAGCCTCCAGCCTGCTGCCTCACTTCATGCAATTGCACAGAATTTGACAAATTATCCTTCTGAGAGCAAAATGGAAAAGCAAGTTTTTCTCCTACATCAGTATGGAATATAACCAGAAATGAGTACACTGCTGCATCCACATGAAATACGCTCACTGTGAACCAACATGGAAAGGTCAATGCATTTTCTACCATGTAGTATTAACATTAGATCATAGATCCAACTGCACAGACTTACTATGCAGTAAGATGGTATTTGCCCAGACTTTTTAAAATGTAACAGATAACTTAATAGCTGAATACCAAAATGAGTGATCCAGTGCCAGTTTTTAAAATGAAAAAAATAGCCTTTTTTCATTAAATACCTATGAGGAACCTGAAATTCAACTTGTCCTTCACAGGACAGCAAATAATTGGTTGTTCCTAAAAGAACTGGGGTATAGCTCAGATGCTATGCACATACCTGCTGAATTAAAGCCTTTGGTTTGTGTTAGGTCGACAGGACTACTAGAGCAGCTCCCACAGGTTACACGTTTCTGGGGGAGTATGACAAGCTTACAGTAATAAATCTTACCGCTTAAATCCTGACCTGCAATGACTTTGGTGGCACTTCTCTTTCTCACTGAGTGCCAGCACAGCAGTTCATACAGCCACGTTTTGTGTTCTGCGGGAAAGAGTTTCTGATCATGGATCCTCTCCTCTGGTGCGACCTCCTGAAGTTAGCCATATGAAAGCCTTTGCTCAGTAGCGCTTAAAAGGAATCCAAACGAGGACAAGTGTGAGAGCTGATCACCTGCACTACCCGGCCGAGGGAAGTTCTAGTTCAACAGTGCTCTCAACTCTCAAACGTAATTTTCATGCAGGTGCATGATGATCATGAATCCAAGTAAGCAAAAAGGGTACATTTGACTATTGTATGGAGAAAACTGGTAGGAAAGCAGCACTTGAGCACTTGAGTTATATTGCATCCAGCATTTTACTCACATATGCAGATAAAGATGTACTTCTTCAAAGGACAATTGTTGGTGAAGTGAAATCTAAGCAGTCTAAATCTTATGGCACTGCCTTTTGTAAATGTATGGTTATCTACTTCCAAAGACAACCACCCCCATTTCTGAGGGCTCCTTACTTGTCTCTGTTGTACGTGGGATAAAGAATCTCACAGCTCACCCACCTCAATCAAAGCTCAGCAGCATTAACTTGAGTTTACAAGAAGTCTTGCTCCATGTCTATCTACAGTGTGACTGAACAATGTTTCTTCCTCCTGCTACTGTACAAGTTTCATATGGACTTCCCTACACCCTGGATTTACACACCTGAAGCATTACACCTAGAAAGCAATTACCCAACAACACGAACTTAGTGTGAATTTTACTTCTGGATTTTTTTTGCTATGGTTTGGTTATGGAATACTAAGTAAGTGTAGCAGTCCCCTTTCAATACGTAACTTAGACTTGGAAAAAGTAAGTAGGAAAAAAAAATCAAACTTTTTTATTTTATTTTTCACTTTTTGAAAGCATTTTACACAGGTTTTGATCTTCAGAATACCTTGGAATCAGTAGAAAAAACTAACTGAACAGTTTGTCTTTACAATAGAAACCTTTCAGGAGTCAAAATTGAGACTAAAAAAATACATGCAAAACATACTCCTTTCAAAACACAACTTGAAACGAAGCACCAAACTACACAAATATGCAGAATGAAACAGCATTTAACATCACAGAAGTAGTCTTCATAAAAGGTGTAAAAGTCACCTATTCACTAGGCACTGTTCACTTGTTTAAACAGAAGAGACAATAAAAATATTGTCCACAAACTTGCAATTTCAACTCAAAGGCTGTAGCTAGAAATTCCTCTACATGTCATGCTTTAATAGCGACCTGAAAAAAAAAAACAAACAATATATACAATTAGACTTCCAAGCATCAACGGATTTTACAAGTTCCATACCTAACTTTACAGATATGCCTGAAATGTGCAAATTCAAGTGCCCAGTGTCTTGTATTTTTTCATTAAATAGCTATGAGGAACTTGTCTACAACAAAGTACGATGTCAGTACTCTTCTGTCAGGAAGCTCCTTCCTGAAGAAAAAGCCCAGTTCACATCATATATGCACAGGGCTGATGTTTCAGCATGTGATACACACTGTAACGGGCTGAAGCCAGTTTCCCCATGTATCAGGAAAAGCAGTTACACTTGTTTTCATCTGGACACAAATGGTAAAGGTGAGAACAGAACCTAGTCATGCAGGGTGTATCCATTTCAAAGGGAGCATGCTAGGAATGCTATTGTGTTTTATTAACTTTCTGCAAAAACACAGCTTTATCCTTCGTGCAAATAAGCAATTTGGAGAAGAGCACCGCTTAGGTCCCAGACCGAGTTAGCCTTCTCTTCAGCAACTTGTCAGGAATTTTAGTTCCAGTACCAGAACCTGCAAGGGTTGACTATTTGGCTTTGCTGTCCTAGACTCAACCAAACTGTCAATCTGCTACAAAGTGCTGTCCTAACTGGGTTCCCAAGAAAAAAAAGTGCTACTTCAGACTTTTTTTTTCTTAAAAAAGAAAAAGTGGTGTTACCTAGTTTATTTTGTTGCAAACTAAATATTTGCTCTGCCCTCAAGGTTGCCAGTTGCTCAATGAAACTTTAAAGGGAACCGTAGTTCAAAAAAACCAACTACACTGAAGTTATTAGGGGATAGAAAAGCTAAGGAAGAAGTTCAGGCAAAGTGGAAATTTGCTTTTGACATGAGAGCTGTAACTACTCACGAGGTGAATAGGATCGAGATCTGGATCGAGATCTGTAGCCCCCTCGACTGTAATATGGGGATGGTGATCTCCTCCTGTGGAAGAAAGGAACAGAAACAATCCCTTCGTTAAAGTCTGGGGCAGATGAGTGGCAGCAGCTTTTAGTGGGTATCTCTCAATCCTGCTATCAGGAGAAGCTAACGAGCACATGAAGAGCTGATTGACATTTATACTGGATAACAGAGCAAACATTTGAAATTTCTTACCCTTTTTTTGAGCAAGCATTCAGATTAATACTACTTTTGACTAATAAAGGAATTATGCTCTCTTGTGCATCTGACTGTGTCCAAGTGTTGTGTTTCAAGCCAAGAGCATCCCAAACAAGCAGAGTAAGCCAAATCACACCTTACCTTTTAAATTAAAATACTTGTTCTAGATGAAGAGTTGATCTGAACAGCACTCTCTGCTGCCACCTCCCAAATCCCACCTTCAACTCTATGATGCTCTTCCAATCCAGGCAAAAGTTTTGCATTTCCTTGCTTATTTCCACTAATCCCCTAAATTGTCATTCAAGAAAACCATTCAGGACATTAACTTCTTGGCATAGATCAGAAGATTTTCCTGTGCAAAGCTGCACTAACCTGACCCTATACTAACCTCACCCCTTGATTAGGGAAACTTTGAAATAAATTGTACTGCTCACGGCGAAGTGGCAAACATTCAGCAGCCACCCGACTGCTGTAGTATGTTTATAGCTATCCCAGACTGGATTCAAACATCCCCAAAATACCATATATGAGTATCTCTATTGTTAACCAGACACCAAAAGCTTTCCTGTTGTACCTGTAAAACTGATCCCTATCTTGAACAGCTCTCCATCCTCCTCCGCCGCCGCCACCACCTCCTCTGTGAAGACAAAAGCAGATCAATTTTAAAAATTTATAAAGTGAAGTAATAAAAATATTGCCACACAAGCAAAAGTATTGTCAAATACAGGAAAATGATGTGAAGACAAGAAAGCATTTGGTACCTACACTGGACAAAATTACTTCCTCATTACACTCATTTTTGCATCACTGGGATGAGCTGGCTGAATTCAGTAGCAAGTTAAGAGAGGACTCACGCTCAGCTGCCCATTGCTGTATTTTACAAGGGCATACTCTCCAACTAGCAGCAGTTTGAGATTGGTACAGAGCCTTTGCTTCTAAGAGCACTCCTGTTCTCAGATGCTTACCCATTCCAAGCAAGCAATTTTTTTATTTAATTTTTTTAAAGCAGTGAGATCAGTTCGCTGTCCTGAGGACACATGAGCAAGTTGATTTCAAGGTTGAGGCAGGGGCAAAGCAGACACCCTTTTATTTTAACACTTCACTTAATCATGCTTAAACAAGGGCATCTTCAAAACAGCAGTAGAAGTTGCACAGAACTGAAACAATACATTGTAATATTGAAGGATATTTAGTGGCCAGTCCAGTACCTCCACAGATTTAGATACAGCTAAGCATTACTGGGAGGAGATTGCATCAAGCTTGCATTACAGAGCAGGGATGACCACCACAGATGGCTCACAGCAGCTCAAAAAGGCTATAATTTTAAGACAGAAAAACCACCACATTTCCGATCAGCAGGTCTATTTTACTTTGTGTTTTTTCCTCCAGAAGTCCTCCCTCCCCATTTGGTAGATAGCCAGTGTGCATACTTCTTAGGTTATTCTTCAGTTTACAGACACTTTTCCAGACAAGACTAAGCATCCCACAGCAACATGGGGAAAATTATGGGGAAATTAAAGTTTTAGTATGAGAACTCTGTCCTGAAAATGCCCTTAAGGCTTCTCTACACAGCAGGCGAGGAAGAAAGAAAATGCAAAGTAATTGTTACCAATTGATTTTCTGGGGGCAGAGTACAAAACAGATGTTAAGTTTATATATTCCCCTAGACCCTTTCCTGTCGAGGGAGCACCCATGGCACGTCATAAATTAACTGAGGTTGGAAAAGGCCTCTAAAATCACCTGCTCCAACCTTTAGCTTCGCACTGCCAAGTACATCATTAAACCACAGCACTAAGCTCTGTATCTACACGTTTTTACATGCAACACTATTCTTCTCTCTCCTTCAACCAACACCTGCAGGATAAGAAGTAGGTATTTAACTGGTACAGACCATGGCATTTGTTAAGTAGCCATGCGTATCTGTGGCTTATTTTCAATCTTTATCTGCTAGATTTCAATATCTGCAGTATCAATATCCAAGAAGACAGTTTCTGCAGAAAGCTTTTAAAAATTCCCTGATTTTTTTCAGGGAATTGAAATCATTCTTGCTGGACCTGTCAATACTCTGAGAATTTCTCCCCCAAAGCCCTAATTCACGCGACAGACACAGGATGGGAGAGCACACAGGAAAGTCAGAACATCGCCTGGAGCATGACTGCCTCGAAGTGCTGAACCAAAGCATAGTTGTGAATTCCGATACACTACACAAACCAGTACACTAACTGAAGTAGCCCATCTTCTTCTTATTAGTGTGGTTTTCCTCTCCTAATCCACATCCTCCTCACTATCAGTCGTTCACTATCAGTCTCTGCAACTATGCTGACTAGCACACACCCAGAAGTGAAGTAATTCAAACTTCTGATAATGCTTTACAAAGATCCGAGCCACAATGCACCATCAGGGATAACAAAAGGTAACACCTGGTAGCAGAAGACTTTTGTCATACCATAACCTCAAACAAATTACATTTCAAGAACACACAAGCAACAAACAGCAGATTTCAAGGACTGTTTAGCAGACTATGTTTTAAGGCACATGTTGTCTGTTCCCCAGCATTTTATGGAGCTGCTTCACGCAATGTCCTAAAAATAATGAATTGAAATCCAGCAAGGAAATTAGGCATTATAGCAGTAACTATCCTGGGCAAGTTTTTGCACCTAGTGCCCTGAAATAAACAAAGTTTGGTCAAAGATACACTTTTGTGTCACAGCTACTTCATGAAAGCCTACATGCAACAGCTGGCAAGGCAAAACCAGTAAGTCTTGGTGTATGCTTAGTCAGATTTATCCTGCTACAGTTCTCCAAAACACTCAAAGCTGCTGACACAGTAGGGAAATGTATAGAGGCAGAAAATACCCTGTGTTCCCAGAGCTGTGTGCAGAACACTTGTGTCTCCTGCATTCACTGTAAAGAGGTGGAACACCCCTCCCTGCCTCTAGCAGGGCTGGAACACCTGAAGAAGCAAGGCCCCTGCTTTAAATCAGACAAGCAAGGCAGGGAGGTGAGAAACAGAAGCAATGGCTAAAGGCAAGAAGAAAGTGTCTGAGAGTAGAAGGAGGGGTAAGAAAGACAGCTGCCCTCAGTGATTGAGGATCACCACACAAATACCAACGTAAGCATATAGAATATATTTCTTATACATGTAAGAAGGAACAGAAGAGCGTACTGAATGCTAGGAGGATCACAGAATTGAGCATTTTCATCATCTTTGAGGTGTAATAGGATAACGCAATTCAAACGCACGCGTCTCCAATGCGCTGTTGGCAGCAGGCAGGTCACAAACACACCCAGTGCCGACGTATTACAGCTAGCCAAACAGCTCAGTGCTGCTGCACGTACTGAACAAAGGTTCCACAACCATTTAAAGTGACGTTCTTAAACATTGGGCAATTACAGTCAGAAAAAATGAATTGTCATCTTGCTGTCCGACTTAATTGCATCCCAGTCAAATTCTGGGAATTTCACATGGGAAAAGCTCATTCGGCAGTCAAAATGGAGAATGCTGAAGATAAGTGAGCTCTGTCTCCAAAACCAATGAAGTACCAACTGCATTTTCAACAGATTCTGTACTAACTTCACCAACCTTCTGACAATCTGTTGCCACCTGAACATTCACGCTTCTTTTGGTGAAGCTAGCTACTGTTCAACACTTAAGTTTGGACTGAAGACAGACAGAAGTAAGATACGCAAGTCCCTCAAGTAGATCATCTACACACAGCCTGACAAGAGCACGCTAAAAACAACAACAACAAAAAAAACTTTTTCATGAAAATGTCCAGTATAGAACAGGTCACTTTCCAACTTCTGATTCCTCATTTCTGGCAGTGCTTGAAATGTCTACTGTTAACAGGGGATCCTGGTGACCACTTCCTACTTTTTGTCTACTACACTCAGAAAGTAATTTGGCGTTATAACACAAACTCTAATATTAATGAGCACCTATATTGCCACCATTTTAATGGTAATAGAGGAATCAAAGAATTCTTTTTGAAAAAAGAGTACAGAGAACGTTACTTTGTTTTTCAGAACTTACTGATGATTGAAAAAAGCATTAACTCCTGCTAAACAGCACGAAGTATATCTCCCACTAATCTATTTTACACCAAGTAGCCTCGTTGGTACAGATTTTGTACAAAGAAACCACAATTAAGATGAGCCTAAAAACATATTGGCATACTTCTGAAGGTAGAAACATAGATGAGAAAGCACAGTTCAAAAAGTAGTCCAGAATTACAAATATTGCCTCACCTATATGATCTGCTGTAATAGTCACGATCATCATATCCTCTATCATATCCTCTGTCATAGTAATCTCGTCGTCGAGAGCTGCCGCTACAAGTAATGGAAGAGAATTACATTTAATAAAATATAAAGCATTGTTTGCAGTGCATCCAGTCAAGTACACACCATTTTAACTGGCTTAAATGACTACCTCCTGTCCTCACCGTTTAAGTGATGGCTGAGTGTTTCCCACCTATGGAGACGGAGACAGATCTACCTAAGACTGCTTTTTAAAATGCTTGAATTTAAGACTGCTCCTTTCCTCCTTGTCTGAAACCTCTTAACCTTTGGATATCGCAGGCACAAGAGGAATTCCATTCTGTGGCAACTCCTCATTCACTTTTAACTCTCAGAAAGCTTATTTTAGAAGAACTTCTCTATTAAAAAAAAAAAAAAAAGCTTACAGCATCAATACAACATCAGCTACACAGCCACCAATACCATACGCTGAGAGTCTTGGGAAAACAATTGGGAAACCACTTGGGAAAACAACTCACATTCTTGGAAACTTCGTCAAATGTTTACACTTTGGATAGGGTAAACTGCAAAGCTGCACAATAGTATTTGTTGATGTACTCTTGAAAACTAGAGCTTGCAAAGCCATTAGCATTTGAGAACACGTAGGGGAACATCCATTAATCAGAAACAACTTGAAATAGTTTAGAAATTAACAAAGATTCTTACTGCAGACTTAAATGTTTAGATAACTCATGTTTTGGCATAACTAATGAACACAGGTTTCTGCTTATTGCAATCCAGACTGACACTGCATCAGTCTCTGACAAGTGCTATATAAATTAAACACCTTATAACTAAAGAGTAGAAAGATACATATTATTACTGATAGCAGTCCATGTGAGTTTTTCCTTTTTAAATAAATCTGAAGAACCTCTTTTATCAGCTGAGTTTCTAGTTTTCTGAGGCTTTGCCAAACAGCCACACCAGTGTTAGCACAGCTCTTCCTAAGGAGACTTGTTAAAAATATGATTAGGCATCAACGATTTTCATATTTTAGCTCCCAGTACTGAAACATCCACTTACTGTGCTGCATGCAAGCCAGAAGCAAGGACGTATGTTCTTCTTGTGCCCACATACCAAACTACTACATGTAGACACTAACTTTCAGAATAGCACATTAATGTAAGAGCCTGATAAACTAGGAAAAACACACAGTGACAGGTCTCAAAGGAATATATACAAGAGGTGTTCTGTGGGTTTTATTTATTTTAAAACACAGGACACAATATAACCTGTCGTTATTTTTTTTAGGAAAAAAAAATCAGGAGGTAACTTACTAAGTTGGTCTTCCCATGTAGATTCCAGGGGTAGGTGTGTGAGGTCTTTTTGTAATGGAGAAGTCTACCCGGATTCTTCTTCCATCCAGCTCCATTCCATTGGCACGTTCCTTTGCCTAAGCAGAGATAAAAATACAATTAGCTGTAGGTATGAACTTTAGTACCAACACAAGCTCCTAACCACTGCATGAAATATTTAGAAAGTCCTCAGAAGAGCTCAGTTAAGACCCAAGTCTAAGTTTCACACATGCCCCATACTTACATACTGAACATAAACTCTTAAGACATTCTAACTAGCTGGATATAAGCCTCAGTAATTACTTAAAGGTGACTTACATTGCGTGAAATGCCTAAGAGGAACATAATTTACCATTTGTTTCATTAACTGTTTCTAACATGATTAAGAGGAGCCTTTGAAAGTGCTTGTGTAGGGAAATCGTAACTACTCCAACATGGAACACTAAGCATAGAATATACTTAGACATTAAGTCTACGTATCGGTGCTCTTTTAATTTTTCCCCCCCTCAAAGACATTCTCAAAATCTACCATATCCTTGAATATAGTAGTATTTGAACCATAAGCAAACTCAAAGTAAAAAGCCTGAAACCACTTCTTTTTCTGCCAAGTAGCATAGCCCACATTCAAAGCTTCAACCTACCATGGAAGTCTTATGCTGAATATGGGAAAAAAAAAAAAAAAAAAAGACACCCCAGATGGTAAGAATTAGAACTCACGCAGAAGATAAACCTGATCACAGCCCACAGACACAGTGCCACCCAAGGCAGGCCCGAGAATAGAATTGTATTCCCCTTCCCATGTCCGTTCCATAGCACTTGTAAGCACACTTGGTAATCTATTATATGGTATCGACACCACTTCGATTCACACAGTCCCTTAGGGTTTCAGGCAGTCACTTGCAGAGACCAGGAATGCCAGAAATATTTGCCTGGCCTTTTATTTTCCATAAAAAACTACTCCCCCACTTTCCTTCTGAAGCTCTACATAAGTCAGCAGGATGCATGCTAAAGCTCCTACAGGGCACCTGAGCGTTTGAGAACTGTGCAATATCAGTCTGGTGCACTCCAAGCAGTAATACTAAACAGAGGGTCACGTGGAGCTCGGGAAGAACTTCCATCTCATAATTTGAAGAGAACATGTGTTTCTATTTTCTTTTTCTTGTTGGCACAGTTGCACCATGCTAGGCTGAAGATTGCTTTTGTGACTAATACAACAACTCAGCCTGCACCGGGACCAGAATTCATGCCCTTTCACTGTTTCCTCTGGTACACAGAAGATATCTTTTGAACCAAGACACTGACATTTATTATGAGGTGCGAAGTTGTTTTTTTAGGCCCTGAGAAGGCAGGGAAGATAAGATACTGTGACATTAGCTTGCATTATGATTATTTCATCTAGCCAAACGGATTAGCGCAGAAGGTTCCTATGCCACTTTAAAGGTCGAACAGAAAGCTTTCCTAGGCTACAACCTGGGGCAGAACATACATCCCAGCAAACATGCCATACAGCCCACACCCCAACCTACTTCCTTAGCATCCTCAACGTTTTCAAAGTACACAAATGCAAATCCTCTCGAACGCCGCGACTGCTGATCGTACACAATGGAAACATCAGCAATTGGACCATACTTGGAGAAAACTTCTCTCAGATCTCGTTCCGTGGTGTACAGACTCAACCCAAATACACCAAGACAACAGTTTGGGTCAGGATTTGCCTAAAAGAGAGAGAGATCAGAATAAAAATGCTTGCATTTGCAACACGTGGTATATTTTACAAACTTGAATCCCTGAAAATATCAGCAACAACACACTGCTTAGATTGAGGTTGGATTAGTTTGCTAGTATACACTTCTATTACAATAAAACCTACAGATACACAAGCACCCTTTCACAGAAATACTTTGCATTTTTCCTGTACCAACTATAGTGAGAACACACAAAGTTACTGTACTTGAAGTCTTCTCTCCAGAGAGAGTGGGTGACTACTGACTATGGATACAGAGAAGGGCCTGGATCACATCTTCGTTTTAGTTATCACTTGCCCCCTAACTTTAACATGAAGTACATTGCTTTCTGTCAACTGAGACTCTCAGCAGCTAAAATCAAGCCGGATTGGATGCTCTCACTTAATAAAGAGAATGTCAAGACAGTTTTTAACTAAATATTTTAGTTCTCCAGCCTTTCTCAAGTAAAGTCAAATGATCCTCCCTCCTAGCTCTGCCTCTGCCCTTCACTGCATACAGCTGTTGGTTTATTACAGCACATATCCTGATATTAGCCTGCACTGGTTCCTACGCAAACTTAGGGAAATCCAAGGTTTACCAAAAAAACAAATGCCAATTAACCTCACCAATACCTTTTAAATAGACCAGTGCAGGAAGCAGAATGATTTTGTGGAAAACCCTATGGAATGAATGTAGTGACTTCAAGACGTACTCAAGCCTGTTTACACCTCCTCCCCTCCTCTGCAGGGTACGTACCCTGTTTCCAATGTGGCGCCTGCGAGTAGACATGGGGGAATGGCTGTGACTGTGTCGTCGCCGATAATCCCGACTGTATGACCTACTTCTGGATCTCCTGTGAGAGCGGGAACGAGAGCGTGACCTTGTGTAGTGTCTACGGGAACTCCTCCTTGATCTAGATCTGAGGAAAAAAAATAAAAAGTCGTGTTTTTTTCCCTGGACCCTTCAAAAATAACAGCTACTCACAAAGTCTAAACAGCCATTTTCTAAGGACCTGTGGTAGGCACTACACAATTAAGACGTAATCAATTTAGTCACTAATCTCAAGCCTGACCACTCAATCTTTACAATTAAGACTACTGTAGATGCTCTAGAGCGTATCTACTGCAGAACAGTAACCTCAACATCCACTTCAATTAGCTTTTAATTCCTCAGCAGCTTCTAACTTTCTAACAAGGATATCTTGGTTTGAAACAGTACATGCTTTGAATATCCACAGCATTTACAGTAGCGTCTAAGTAAAATTAAAATAGCTGAGAGAGTTCTCTCTGGAAGACTTAGCAGAAAAATGTAACAGGAGTTAACCGTAAATATGGCTTCACATCGAACATGCACAATTGCAGAGGTGCATACTTCTACTTATTCCAGAATAACACTGCCTTCAGTGACATGGAAAAGCAAATATATTTTTGTGAGTGCATATTTACAAGCACAGGAATCTGCTAAACACATCTGAAACAGCACGTAAGAGGGCTGAAGAAATTAAGTGGTAGAAGGCTTATTTACCTTACGGTATTTCAATAGTTATTTAACATCAGCTGTTCATAAATGTTTATATGTTCACCCTTCAAATGTATTTAGGCAAAGGTGCAACTGCTCCTTAATTTTGGCCCACTTCTCTTTGGAAGTGTTCTCTGACAGCACCAGGTCTGTGGAGCTGAGGCCACAAACACTGCATTTCCTTCTACTTCCCTCAGCTCTCCCAGCACGGGCAGTCTTTGCAGAAAAGCTGGGCAGGCACTTACACTGGAATATTATGCCCGAGCGTGGTCTGCTGTTTGGAGTCACTAATCTGCATGTCAGGCAACCACAAAGAAAGCTGCTGCAAGGCTTAGAAGTACACTAAACAGTTTAATATTCAAAGGCTCTTAGTCATAAAATATTAATTTACATACTCTTCTTTACACCTTAATTGCCTTGCCCCTGTTTGTGGAAGCTGACTGAGACCAGAAGCCACTGCTGCAGAATCGTGTTTCACAGTAAGCCAACCACTACACCAGCACGAACGCTGCTCTCAACGTGAACCAGTTTTTACTCTCCTGAGCATTTAACAGCTTCTTCCACTGTCAGGCTTTGTCACCAGGTAAGTGTCACCACACAGCCAAACTGCGGGACGTACACTCTGTACATTACAGGCCTCAAAAAAATGCCTTTGACTTCTTCAGAAGTGAGCCAGCTAGTTTTGTCTTCCTTGACCTGAAGCATATATGCATGTGCCAGAGAAATGACTTCAGCTGGACCCCTTACAACACTTATGTATGTAGAAAGAACAAGTGATTTGGGGGAACAAAGTTAAAAAAAAAAAAAAAAAAAAAAAAGAGAAAACTTCCCTGAGACACAAAGACAATGAAGTAAGAACGTAAGTGAAGCTCTACACACACAAAGCCACATTTCAGCCTTTGATGAAGAAAACCTGAAGACAAACATAGAACTGATGTTCTAGGTTACAGTATGCATCCGTTACAGTAAACAAAAGCTGGACCGTCCTAAACTACACAAAACACTGAGAGCAAGGCTTATGTTAAATAGGAACTGCTTATATTGCTGCCTTAGGTGCAAAGAATTGTTTAGACTTCATGAACACACAGAACAAGCTTGCACAGGGTTTCCACTAAATTGTGGATGAAAACTTCAATGAGAACAGCTTTGGACTTTTTAATCAAGTATGTCCACACCCCAACTGATAAATACGCCAGGACACAGATTTGATCGTCAATCAAAGTTTAATTTATGAAGCTGGTGACTCAGAAATATATTTGCGATGGAAGCTACCACGAAATATGAAAGATCTCACAATGTTATCTCTGGTGAGAGCCAGTTGGGTGACCTGCTCGTGATCACATCCAGATGAGTGATGGCACTGAAAATAGAATCAAGTATATTGGTTCGAAACACATGCCTTGACACAATTCCGCTCAAATCTGCTAACGAATCAATTAACTCTGCAACATACTTTCAGTATTTCCAGCTGCAGGAATTTGCAGACAGCTGTTAAATGCTCAGGAAGCCATCGTAGACATAAGCATCTACTGCTGTTCATCGAAAAGCAAAGTGCCAGATGCCCGGGTACTATTTAAAGGAGTCCTTGCAAGAGCAAGTGATTTGCCTGGTCACTTCAGACTGCAGTCTGTGTGTGATTGCACTCCTAGGTAGTTATTTGGCAAGTGGGAAGCACAGTGCTGTAAAGACCATGGAAGCCCAAGGGGTTATGATTGGGGTGCAGAAGGGCATGCTGGATTGTCCTGACTTGCTGGCCACATTAAAAGGCAAAAGGCTGGCCAAGGAACATGTGTGGTCTCCACCTTCAAAGCTTTTAAAAACTCAACTAGATAAAGCCCTGGGAACACCACCTGAACCCCCAGCTGACTCTGTCTTGAACTCAGGTTTGGACCAGACCTTTCCTAGGCTGTCCTAGGAGTCTACTGATGCTAGCAGCTCCAAGCATTTCTTCATTTAACCTGACATTTGCTCTCCCACTGCAGGGATTCTCAAGTGCATAATCTGACACTTGTGACTGTGCCTGAAATACACAGAAAAAACAAACCCATTTCTCTGCTGTCAAAATTCCAAAGTGTTTACCTTCTCACAAAAGCCTTTCAAACTGATCATTTTGATCTTGCAAGCAGGGATAAACACAGCATTCAATACTGTTTTCTATCATGGGTGACTGCATGATGTCTTCCAGAGATGTCATCCTTCCCACACCCTTACCCCCAGGCTTTGGTAAGCCTAATTCAGTGCTCATACACAAAAATGTATTGTGAGCAGCTCAGCTGGAAACCCCACCACTGAAACCCGAGATTTTTTTGGTTGTTTTTCTTCTCTGAACACTTACGAATGACTAAAGGTATCACCTACACATTTATTTCCGTAGTCAGCACTGCATTATCTAGACTCTTCAGAAAAAATAACGTCATTCAGCCATTTACAGGCTTCGTTGCCTCTCCATTCATTTCTTTTTAAATACGTACCCCTTACACAACACCCCTGTTAAGTCCAACGCTAAGTGGCTAGCAGTGACGTTTATCATCTTATTTTTAGGCTCTCAGCACATTTTATGTCTCAGTTAGAAGCCTGTTAGCAGTTTCAAGAGAAATCCTGTCACTGCGTACAGCCTGTTTAACAGGTAAGCATAAGGATTGGTGATACAGCCCAAAAGGCATTTTCATAGCATCCACTTGTGGAACAATGACAGTAATTAAGCTACTTTCTCCACAACTTTTCTGAGCACTTAGGAAGCTGTCTCAAGTTTTTTTAGCTTGTTAGTTTTCAAGTTGAATTAACACATATTTAAAAGGTAAGACATGCCAGTTGACATTCACATTTATTATACTTATCTGCGTCTTTCTCGTGGAATATACCATGAACCACTCTGGAAGCATCATTGCTTCCAGTGAAAAAAACACTTTAGATTAAGGTGACCTGAAGCGTAAAATATGCTGATATACTAATTTATTTTAACACAGAAAAACTAGGATCTAGAGCCCCTAGTGCTTTCCGCTCAGAAGCTAGCCTTTTTTTTTTTCTTTTTTAAGATAAACTTAAAAGGCAGGGCACCTACACACTACTTCAGCAGAGATACAAGCCTTCGTAGCAGAATACCTCTCAGAAAAAGCTGCAAAGATCTAGCTCAATAGTTTAGCTTTTCAAATCCAGAAACCACACATGCCCCTTTGCATTCCGCGTGCACAGATCACCAGGTACCTCTGCAAACAGAACTGGGCTACAGAGGACTTCAGTTCATCTCTGACATAATAATCCAAAGACAACTGACTTGCAAGAGGAGGAAGAGGTAAAAAGTAAACTCACCTGGATTCAGACCTGGATCTAGATTTTGACCTGGAACGCCTTGAATCCTCCTTAGATCGAGATCTTGCAGGGGTGTGCCTCCCCGACTTGCCAGACCCATGAGCACTTCCGCTTCTGGAAGCAGAACGGGATTCCTGCACGCAGATATTGAAAGCCTAATTTGTATACAAGTTCTGGTTGACCTAAGGTCTGTAAACAAGCTCCAGTGAAATAAATGGTAAAAATTCATATCTATGTGTCCGGGCAGTTGGCATTAGAACTGCCTAGATTTTTAAGAAGTTTTTCCCTGGTAGACACTTCTTTACCCTGCATATACTTTTGCTATTAAACAGATAATGCATGCATGTTTAGCAAAATATACAGGGACACATAAACAGACTAGTAATTACTTAGCGTAGTGCTTTCAGATTCCAGATTACTTCTTATCTTAACTTCATTTTTATTCCTTTTCTTCATTCTTCCGTTTCAAATTCTGACTTCTTTCATCTTCCCCACTTCACACAAATTGCTCAATATTCTACCAAGTGGGACTTCTGGTCTGATAATTAGCATGCATTCACTTTCTTTTTTTTCAAATTTCAGCTTCACTTATTCCTGAGCTTCAAATAATTCTCATTTATAAAACTTGTCAAATGGCGACTTCCGCATTTTCCTTCTTCAACATTAACCTTAATAGAAAAAGAACAGGATGAAGAATATTTAAAAACTCCAGGATAAAATCTAGTGCCAAAACTGAAACTAGAAAAAAAATGTTCTGCGGACTTTTACTACATATGCAGTTCAAGAATTGAATCTACCGAATTCCCTACTATTTTATAAACAGGTTCAGTCAATTCAGTTTAACTTTAAGCACTAAGCAGCTGGATTCGCTATTTATGCCTACATTTAACAGCAAGTGCACAACAGATCAACTGAAGGTCTACTGATCGATTCTAGCATTCGGAAACTCAAGTACTTTGCCAGCCACACACTTAGACAAAATCAACAAGAAGTGCCGTAAGCCAAGCTAAGTCCCTGCTGCGGCCAGAGACGCCTCGAGCTGCCAGGATCTGGAAGGCAGGAAGCACAGCGCGCTCGGTCTTCCCGCGACTTCACTCGGTGTTATGCCGGGGGCAGCCTTCCAGGCTGGCAGCCCGCTGTGACGAGCACGCTCACGGCTACGCTGCCCGCGCAAGGCTGGTTACAGGCGCAGGGCTCGAGCTTCCAAGGGAGAGCTTTCCCGAGCGAAACCAGACTTCTGTGCAAAGCGCTCGCACGCTGCGCTGGAACAGCAGCCCTTCTGCTCTGCTACGTGCTTGCAACCGACTTTGGTGGTGACCTAACCTAGTCAGCGCTCTCAGCTTGGATTTTTGTGAAGCAGAATAATGCTCAACTTCAGTCACGTGGCTTAGACGCTTGGCGTGAACACCCTAGGAGGTATTATTTCAAGAGCTCAGAGGAAATTTAAAATTCAGCGGCAAAAATCTATTTGGAACAATTCCAAGTTTTGTGACAAGTCCGAGCAGGAGCGCTTACTAACAATGTCAGACTACCGGAATTTCTTCCAAACCACTTGTTTTTATCTCTGTAACATCTCTTAAATCTGAACACTCAACTTTATAGGCATTTCAGACTAAGCATCCAGAAATTCATTAGCTAAACCAATATTTAATTGTGCTTAAACCACTTCCATGTGACATACAATCACGTTTAGCTGTTGGCAGTTGCCTACCATGCTGGTACCAGTTGGGGTGGAGGAACTTGCAGGATGAAGCAGATTTTGAATTAATACCGAGAGCAACAGAAATAAAGCGAAGTCAGCAAGGCTTTATCAATCTTTATCAACCTGTGTACGGAAGTGTTTTAAACGACAGCCACCACACTTACAAACCCTGCAGAGGGCAGTGCAAGCATCGAGAACTAAGTTACAAATAACGACTTTACCCTAAATCCATTTCTACCTTCAAAAGAAAAAAAATAAATGCCTGGAGCTGAGTTCTGAGCAAATGCATGACGTTAGCCACAAGAAGCCTTTAGCAATCTTAGAGTTAGACAAAGCAAGGTTTGAAGAATGGATAAAAACCAGCGCTAAGCTGCTGTTCTTTGGAGGAAAACTACTTCCATTCACTAGAGGTAACTCTTGGCAGATTGAAGCTAGGCAGAAGGAGCGATGCCCAAAGACAGCAGCTCTAAGGCTGGGAAGGACACGAGGAACGCACGGTGCTGCGGGAGGGAAGCAGCAGGGAGCACCTTGCCCATGAGCGCACTGCGGACCCTTTTCAGAGCTTTTAGAAGTCAATAAGCTTTGAGGAAATATAGTGAAGAGGTATTCACATAAGCAAATGACTGAAGTCTTCATCTCGCTGTTAATTATTATTATTATTATTATTATTATTTTTAAAAAAGGATAATCTTTGCTATGTTACATTGGCATGTGTGGGGAAACTGGATGCCTAGCATCGGAGGAAGGAATTTAGGAAAAACCTGAAGACACCTTTGTGTTAAAACAGAAAATTAAACAGCTGGCTTGTTTTCCTCTACCAACTTCAAACTTTACAAAATGTTCCTGTTTTTCAGCCTTCGCATTTTGTTTCTGGACCACCCTTCTCCAAAATCCTTACCTTCTGTCACATTTTACAGGCTTACATCACTTCCTCCTCACTTCCAGCCTCAAAAGGCTGCACCTGAAGGATATTACTGAGACTGGTAACAGCTCCTGAAGATTCAAAGCTATTACCCTCCCCACCCTGCCCCCAAGCAAACCTCACCTATCCAAATTTTCTTACACAAGGAGTCTGCAAACCCTGCACTTATTGTGTGCCCCACTAGACTGATGCCTGCTGAGGGTTCACACAAGCCTCTCCCATGTTTGGCTTGAAGCGGAGAGCAGTTACTATTTGCTTTGGTTCTGAACTCCGTGATTTCCTTTTCTACTTTTTACTCTTTGAGACTTTTAAGCTTTAAAAAAAGGCAAAACAATTTCATGTCATGACACGTGGAAGAAGAGAGATGAAAAACTTCTGTCCCACCTATATGCAAACACTTCTGGAAGCGGATCAAAGCCGGTGCTCACCGTTAAATAGCCAGCCGGTGTTTCTAAGCTTGACTTTTTGAAGTGCAGGATTTTAACAACCACCAGACCCCTTGATCTTCACCTGCAGCTCTTCCCAGTCATCAGGCCCCACTGGAATTCAGGGGGAAGCCCTGAAGTCCAGGGTTGTGGTTTCCAAGTTATTCTTTCCATACTTTAGGCATATTAAAATATCTTCCGTGCAGCATTACAGACTGTTTTTAATACCTCTGAGCACATTCGTAAGGACAGGTTACAGTAACCTCTAAGCATGGAAAGCCACAACAGCAGAATGACTTTGGGGACACGAGATAAAAATTTCCACAGGCAGGAGGAGCTGTAAGGTATGCAAATGAGGTCCAAGGGTTTGAGTTTTTTTGGGTACTTCTGCAATCCAACTGAACCTCATGGGAATGCAAGTTACAGATTTCAGTTATTTCACAACTTAAAATACAGTCAAACACTATTATTACTATGATTTAAGCTAAGTTTATAGGGATTGAGCAATTCCCACTTGTCTTCCAAAAGGCAGAGCCCCCCATCGTGCATTACCTAACGCGACTCTAGATTCATCCCATGTGCAAGGGGGCTAGCTTGACACTCGTTCAACCTTGCTAGTACTGAATCTAGCAGCTGATCCAACAAAAAAATAACAGCTTCTGCCTCTCGCTGCGAAGCACGCGATCACCAGGTCGCTGCTGGGGGCTGGGGATCCGTGTCGCAGATGGAAAGCAGAGCAAGGCCTTTTGGCAGCAGCCCGCAGAACAAGAAACACAGCAGCGTTCTGCCGAGGCCCCTGTTAGAGCCGATTTATAAACAAGAAGCAGTACTAATGCAAGGTAAATCCAGGGATGTGCCATTCAGTAACTATTATCTGCTCCCAAAAAACTCTAAGCAATGCCTAAATGTTTTGATTTAGTGAACGGTTTCCAAGCTCCACCAAAAAAAGACAGGAGGGTGCTCTGGAAAACAGAGCTGATCTAACAGACCCTCGGCGCCAAGCCCGGCTCCCTGCCACACCAACCCGGTGAGCGACTGGGCACGCTGAGCTGCCAGAACAACCCCTCTGCGAAAAACAAGCAGATTTCTGACTGCTCAGGGTGCTCAATCGGCCACCAAGAGGTGAGACCCAGTGTCAGCTCTCAAAGGAAGCACAGGGAGAAGGACCTGCCCCTTTGGTGGCACCAAGCCATCAATCAGGCTGTTCTAAACCTGCCCACGTTGCTTCTTTAGGCCACAATTTAGTACTAGAGGCTGTACTTTCAAAAACACTGACCAAGTACTGGAAGTAGATCTACAAAATGAGTATTCATCACAACTGTGATGAATGAAAACAAAATTGTCTTTAAAAAGTGGCCTTTTCCTTCAGTGCACTGTCAAAAATCCATTATCTGATGTATTGGCAGCATTGGAAATTTATGGTTTCTTCATTTTTAAAAAAGTTTCTAGTTTAATCTCACCATGATTCATAAGTTGAAAAATCATTTGACAGGGATTTTTTTTTTTTTAACCTATGCCATAAAGTCAGTTTAAGGTTAAGTTGCCTCCAAAACGGGACATCCCGTTATTTGGGATGGCACCTGGTATTTCTTCTTCATCCCCGTAATGCTGACATTAGGACTTGTGGCTACATCATCAAGTCAAGTCTGCAAACCAACGCAGCTGGAAATGGAATCAGAAAAAAATTCAGCTGATTCAGTTCCCAGATCTGACTGACTACACAAACAGCAGTACAAGGGAGAAAGCAGGAACACACTTTCAGGAGCACAATTCTTGTTGGCAGCATGGACCTGGAACAGCTTAACAGACAGTTGTAAAGTCATATCCTAGATTATTTACCCAAGCAACATTCCTACTCTGCAAAGAGCAGACTTTAGTGCTTCCAGCTTGAAGTAGAAAGGCATTGACTCAGTAAAATATAAGCCTTAGCTAGGCAAAAAAAAAGGATGTACAACACTGGTAATAATATTCAAAAAGCCACTCCCAATTGGTCTGAAATAGAAGGCTTGTAGCTAAATGGTCCTACCTTGTAGTTCTACAAACACAAGTATGCTGTACACAACTTACCTATTTATGAATCACAAAAGTTCAGTTACAGAGAAATAACGTTCTTCTAAACAAGCAGATGCAGCTTATTTTAAGCCTTGTTCATGATGAAAATTGTCCACCCATGATTTAAAAAAAATAAAATTCACAGAAGATAAAAATAGAGAAGAGTATGGGGCAACTGCTGTCCTAGTATCCCATACAAAGTGTTTCTAAAAGACTTTACAATAAGGGTTTTAACATTTGCATTCATCCTAATTGCAAATACAATGCGGGTTAGCATGAGAAGCTTTACCAAAGTTAGGCTAGCATTTTAAGCAGGTTTTCTGCCTGACTCACACGACATAAATTAGATCAACTTTTTTTAATTAACATGCAGGAATCCATCTTGAGCACGCGAGCAGGAATGCTCCCTGCACTGAAAACGGATCTTCACGTCGCTCTTAGAAGCGGTATCAGTGCAAATGGGATTGACTGGGGCAGAACATGTCCGTAATCCTTCAATGGCAGTCTTTCAGTGTTCAATTCCACCTATCAAGTTCAGCTTCCAGGAGACCAAATTTTTCTAGCCTAACCTCCCCAAAGCAGTACCGCTCCCATCCTGAGGCCTAGCAGAGTGAATCTGAATAAGAAGTGCCACGTTCACCGAAGAACAACACTACAAGGCATAGCAATTTCTCTCAGGATGGTTATTTGATATTTTAGCAAATCAGCACTTAGTATTTTTGCGGGCCCTAGCCAAGGTTCAGATTCTCAACTTCCTGCCACCTCCACACCTCCCTCTGATGCTGTGACGAGCTAAAAAGCTACAGGCTGATGCCGAGGACAAAACCCAGGAACGACCCCTGCAGTGCACTTGTGTGTTGTGGTAGAAAAAAAAAAATAAATCAGAGCCCAGTTCACTAAAGAAGAGCTATGGGTTTGTCAGATTTGGCTACCAACGTGAAGCTCAGCACGCCTGCGGCATTAGCAGCAGGGCAGCTCCTCGGGGCCACCCTCCGGAGGCTGCACACCCAGCGCCGCCTGCGTGTAAGGAGAGCCCCGGACACCGGGCCGCGGGGCTGCGGCTGCGCCGGGAGGGTGGCGAGCAGGCTGGGGGTGGGGGGGGGGGGCAGCGCTGCAGGGCGACCTGCCGGGAGCCGGCTGGAGGGCGAGGATCCCTCAGGATCCCGCAGGCTCCGCGCCCCCCAGCCCGTCCCCGCCACGCTGGCGGCGGGGCAGAGGCGGCGCGGCGGGGCCCGCCCGCCCTCGGCCATTTTGTCCCTCTCGGCGCGCCCGGTCACCAGCCCAAGATGGCGCCGGGCGGCCCCGCCGCGCGCCCCCCTCCCTCCTTCCCCTCCCCCCCCACCGGCCGCCATCTTCCCCCGCCGAGCCCAGCCGGGCCCCGGCCCCCAGCGGGGCGCTCCCCGCCCAGCCCAGGCGGCTCGGAGCGCTGTGGGCGTCTCGGGGGGTTGGCGTTGCCCTCGGGGCGGCGCGGGGCAGGGCGGGGCGGGGCGGCTCCGTGCATTACCCGCTCGCCGTAGTTCTGCTCGCCGCTGTCGCTCATGGTCCCGCCGCGCCGCTCCCCAACGCCGCCGCCGCCGCCGCCGCGCCGACACCACCCGACCGTCCCCGGCGCCAGCGCTCTCCGCAGAGGAAGTGACGTGCGGCGCGCGCGCGCGCCACGCCCCGCCCACCCCGGCGGCCGCGCTGAGGGGAAGCCCCGCCCCATTCTAAGAGAAGCCCCGCCCCCTTACAATAAGCTCCGCCCCCTCCATGCCCGCCCTGAGGCGAGGTTTTCCCCCCCCCCTTCCCGCCCGCCGCCCCCCCCCCCCCCGTGTGTCCCCTCCTGCTCCGTCCCCAGCCCCCTCAGGGGTCCCCCGCTGCCTTTAAAGCAAAGCCGCCTCTCCAGACGGCGTGTTTGTTACGGGAACGGTTAAAAAATGGCTGTGATCACATCGGGTTTTGTGGAGGAAATGCTGAACAGTGCTTGTTTGGGAGGGCTGGGATGTTCCTGAAACACCCACGCGAGGGCAGCACAGCATCAGCACAGCACCTTGGCTCAGGCCTTGGGTCGTTTCTTCGTAAATCCCCTCACAAAACCCGTCATAATAATCCCTTCACAAAACCCGTGGTGCATCTGCGGGGAGACACAACCCTCGTCCCCCCTCAGAGGCGCGGTGGTTGTAAAGCACCGCCATCCATCCCTACAGGGGCAACGCGGCTCTGCCTGCGCATCTAGCAAACAGGGAGCCCAAAATCGGGCAATGGAGGGAACTGACACTACGTAAAACGCTGACCCCAGTGCACTGACTTACCAAGTGCTGTTGGAAGCAGAGGGGCTGTGTGATGGTGGAGGTGTTTAGAACAAGGGGGTCGGTCCCAGTTGGCACCTACCATGGCACAAGTTGCTCCACACACCTCCCCTGAAGGCCGAGATCCCCCTCTGCTACTGCTTCCACCTGGCACGAAAACAACAATTTCTTTTTTTCACTTAAACACGTTTTCTGTGTAGTGAGAGTAGGGGTAATGCTGTGCGCATGTCCTGCCATTAAACAGGCAGCAAGGCAGAAAGCTGGACGGCCTGGTATCTTTCAATTTTTTTTTTTCCCTCTGGTTATTCACCACACAGATTTAAAAGGTGGCAGCTGGGGGCCCCAGCAGTAAAATGTTAGGCAGCAAAGCGAAGGCAGCGATTTGGCCAGCGGCGAGCTCTGCTGGGCGGTGAGCAGCCCCAGCTCTGCAGATTTCCAGGTGATGGCTTCTGAAACGCCCAGGGGCTGTTCAGCTCCGTTTTTCGTTTTTTGGCCCAGCTCCCTTTTTCTGCCTTTGACACTCATGAGAAGAGACAAGCTGCAGGCTGCTCAGCTGCCTTCCCTCTCCCTCCCAGCCCCAGAACATGAAGATGAATATATCAACCTCTAAAGAGGAAGATGAGTGATATTTCCTCAGCTTTCACTGGTTTAAAGATACCACAGAGCTTTTTTTAACGCTGCTTCTTAACGGTTTTATCACAATGCGTTGCAGTTGTCTGGCCTTGCGGCACAGTCAGTGCTGTACATGAGCAGGCCTGGAGGGCTGTGGTCACAGAAAGCAGCTCCGAAGTTTACTGAATCACTGAAAAGCTCACCAAAATTATCAGTTTTCTCTCTGTGCTGCTTGTAACAAAGGGAAGAAGGAACATCCTGTACTGAGAAGCATCTGACATGAGCTGTCATAGCCGCTTAGCATTCAGGAGCATGACCTAGAAATTCTGGGCTGTGTTTAGAAACCGTAATACTCACCCAAAATGCGCAGCGGAGGGTTTTGGCTGAAAGCATCTGAATTCGATGGGGAATCTGCATGTCGTTGACGTGGGACTTGAATGTGTGCAGTCTCTGATGCGTCTTCACGGGGATGCTATCTGAGAAAAAATCAGTATATGGGGAATATTTCCACCTTACTTGGATTTCAAACATTTTGCTGCCTCAGTAAAAAGGAAATAGATTGAGCTGGTGAAATTCATGGGAAATAAATGCCTAAATCCTACTCCCTGTGTCAAATTTACCCCTCTAGGTGTATCTGTATATGTCAGATTTGACTCCCCACATCAAATTTTGCTTTGAATAGTGGTAGGTTGGGAATATCTGTCACATTTCACTTAGTTATTACTGCTTATTGCTCACTTAGTGCCAAAGTTATTATCAACCCCTGAATGAGCATCACCACCTTGCCTTTTACATCACAAAGCTCTATGTGTCAAAATAATTATTTTTCCTCCTCTTGCATTATTCGTGGGAGTGGATTTTTCCTCTACTCCAGCTGCACATGGTTATCTGTTAGCTATGCAAGGCTGCTCAGCCACAGGCAGGTCATCCTTCTGGCTCAGAGGTCTGAAATGGCACATTTTGGACATGTCTGACAAGACCTATTGCTCTCTTGTGTTGTGTCAGCGCGTACAAATTTCGTTAGCAAGTAACTCACTAATTTGGTAATCAGGAAGTGAAAAAATAGAGATAAAACACATGAGATGCACCAAGTATGGGCTAAAGTTGCACCAGGGGAGTTTTAGGTTGGATGTTAGGAAGAACTTCTTTACCAAAAGGGTTGTTAGACATTGGAACGGGCTGCCCAGGGAAGTGGTGGAGTCACCATCCCTGGAGGTCTTTAAAAGACGTTTAGATGTAGAGCTTAGGGATATGGTTTAGTGGGGACTGTTAGCGTTAGGTCAGAGGTTGGACTCGATGATCTTGAGGTCTCTTCCAACCTAGAAATTCTGTGATTCTGTGAAGTAGTTTTCATTCTATCATTCCTAAAAAGAAGCTGTGCTGGTGGATGTATTATTACACACTCAAACACACCTGAAATCAGGAATTAAGGGAAATTCCACTTTTTTCCCCTGTACTTTTTCTTTCCTCTATTACCTGCTGAAAAAAAGCCTTTCTCCACAGCTGTTTTAAAATATAACTTACACAACTCCCAGATTCACCACTTGGGTCATTGTTTCAAAACCCTGAGCCTTACGCGTGGCTGTAGCGCTGCCGGCAATGCCCCTGACATCTTTTTGGGGCTTTCTCTACTTTTGTCCCTTCTCCCTCTCCCCCATACCCTGCCGTTTCATTCACCTCCTTGCGGCCGGCCGCCTGCAGCGGGCTCCCCAGAGCCCCCGCAGCTTTTCGGCCCCCTTCTCTCTGCCTCCAGTAGAAGCCCCGCCCCCTGGTGTAGAGCCCCCGCCCCCGAGTGTATAAGCCCCGCCCCCGGAGTGCAGAAGCCCCGCCCCCATGGTGTAGAAGCCCCGTCCCGGGGTGGAGAAGCCACGCCCCCGGGTGTAGAAGCCCCGCCCCCTCGTCGCGTGGCCCCGCCCCCGTGACGCGGCGCGGCGCGGCCATGAGGCTGACCCGCGGGGCCGTGCTGGCCCGTGCCAAGGCCGCCGCGCTCGATGGTGTCCGGCGGCTGAACTGCTGGTGGGGGGGGGACGGGGACAGGGACAGGGACAGGGATGGGGACAGACGGGGATGGGCTGGGGACGGGGACAGGGCTTGGGGACACGGCAGGAGATGGGGGTGGAGACAGGGACGGGGATGGGGACAGGCAGGGGGTGGGGATGGGGATGGAGACAGGGGTTGGGGACAGGGGATGGGGACAGGGACAGGCATGGGGACAGGCAGGGATGGGTCGGGCAGGACTGAGGACAGGGCAGGGGATGGGGACAGGATAGTGGATAGGGTGGGGTGGGGATGGGGACAGGGGATGGGGACAGGGATGGGGATGGGGATGGGGACAGGCAGGGGATGGGGTTGGAAACTGGGCAGGGGATGGGGATGGGGCAGGGGATGGGGACAGGCAGTGGGTGGGGACAGACCAGGCTGGTGGGTGACACACACCCCTCAGGGTCCCAGATGGGACATGGTCGGGCATGGGGCAGGTTCGGGGCTGTCCCCCAGGTGTGGGGGTAGCAGGGATGTGGTGGGGGCACAGCACAGGCCCGGGGCTGTCCCCCAGGTGAGGGGATGGTGGGCAGAGGGCTGATGCCGGGGCGGTGCGGTGCCACCCGGCCCTCCCGTGACACCCCTCTCCTCCCGCAGGGGCAGCCACCTCACCGATGTAAGTACCGCGCTGCTGGCCTCCATCCTTCGGGGCTGGCACCCGCCCGCCCCAGCGAGCCCCCGCCTGTGCCCACATACCAGACAGCAGCCTGCACGCACACAAACCCTATCTGTAGGAAAGGGCTGCCCCGGTAAGAGGGACAGATCCGTCCTGGTGCCAGCACAGGAGAGCAGCAGGATGCTGGTGGGGCAGGGGGTGGAGGAGCTGCTGGATCCACGCTGGCTCTGGCAGCAAATCCCTCTGGTGGTGCCTGGGTCGGATTGAAGCAAACCTGAATTCCTTCTCCTGCTTTTATCTCGCTTGGGTGCAGTTCAAATCACCGTGTGTGTTTGTTTACTTCTCCCTGGGAGTGCCGCTTATTGCTTCTCTCTCTTCCTGCCCAGATCTCGATATGCCGGGATTTGCCCAACGTCGAGGTGATCTCCTTCAGGTGAATGCCAAATCGCCGGCCTTGGTAGAGGGCGGAGGAGCTCACGTGCCTCGTGGGGCTGCGTCCTGGCCTTTGGTTCCTTACTGCCTCTGGGACTGTGTCCCTGAGCTGCCAGGCTGTCCTTGCCCCATTCCTCAAGTGGCAGAGATGTGGAAATGCTGATGTTTCAGCTCACTCCTCTGCACCTTTCCCCTTGCTACCTGAGAAAACAGTCCCTGTTTCAAGGGCGGTTCAAATGTCTCAGGATTTTGGCTCCCCAAGTCATACTGCAGGGTTTAGATGGGATTTTCAGGGCCTCCATGTGGGGCCAGCTTGCAGAAGGCTGGTTGAAATGCCTCTGGGATCTCACAAAGCGCATTTCTCCCGTCCTTCATCTGTCCTGGGGGTCACGCAGAACCTCTGCTGTCTTCGAATTTGCGTTTTTTGGCTTGGGAACCTTCAGTGGGTTCTCCTGGCCTGAGGAGCTGCTGGAGCAAAGGGTGTCGGTGTGACGGGTACCCGGGGGAACCAAAAGCTGTCATTGAGCAGAGAGCAGTGCCCGCTTTTTTAATTCTTTCCTCTGGTTACCAAGATGAAATGCTGCCTTTCTGCTCCTTGTAAAGCTGTAGACTCCTTAACACTGCCCTTGCTTCTCTGGGAGGCTTCTCAGAGAAGCTGGTGCAGGAAAAGGGGCTGAAAAGCTGCCGTGTGGTGAGGGAGGGTGGGCTCCCCAGGGCGGGTGGGCTCCCCCCGCCTGCTCATCCCCTGCTCTCCCTGCAGCGTGAACGGCATCTCAGACCTCGAGCCCCTCAACCAGTGCCAGAACCTGAGCGAGCTCTACCTGAGGAAGAACAACATCGGGAGCCTCAACGAGCTCTTCTACCTTAAAAACCTGCCCCGGCTCAGGGTGCTGTGGCTATCTGAAAACCCCTGCTGCGGGCCGGACCCCCACCGCTACAGGATGACGGTGCTGCGCAACCTTCCCAGCCTGCAGAAGCTCGATAACCAAGGTGGGTGTTGGCAGGGGAGCGAAGCTGGAGAGCAGGGACGTGCTGCTTCCCCGTGCTGCTTCCCTGTGCTGCTTCCTCGTGCTGCCTGTCCTTTGGCCCTTCTGTGCTGGCGAGGCTCAGCCAGGCAGAGGCTCCCCGGGAGCCATCGCTCCTGAGCTGTTTTCTCCCTTCTGTGCCCTGCAGCTCCAGAGTTAGCACTCGTGGGACTGAAAGAGGCTCATTATAGCCGAGAATGTACTGCTAATTAGTGGTTTTTCCAGAGCTCTCTCCTTTGCTCTGGCCAAAGATGGATTCTGTAATTGGATCTGCGGTTACAGAAAAAGAGCTTTTCCACCTGCTGGCAGTAATTTGGTGGCTTTTGGAGCCTGCGAAGAATCTTTTGCATCCCTCCCTGATACCTTCCTTCTTTTGGGAGGTTGCTGACAGCCGCCAGTGTTCTCCTGTGTGGGTTTTCCTGCAGGAGGAGGGTGAAAGCAAAAGGCTAGTACAAAGGAGAGTTGTTGGGTGAAGCCCCCGTCGCGCAGCTCTGCAGCAGCAGCACATTCCTGGTCACGGGTGCCGTCTTCCTGGGCTGCTGGAGCTCGTTGCAGCAGGCTCTAGGCTGTTGTTTTGGCTTTTGCAGCCGTGACAGAGGAAGAACTGTCCCAGGCCCTGCTTGATGGGGAGGAGATCACGGCCCCGCCGGTCAGGAGGAGCGTGGGGAACGGCTGCCCCGAGTCTGCTGAGCCCAGTGCTGCTGAATCCACAACGGAGACCGAGAGCGAGCTGCTGAACTTCAGCCTGGAGGAGACAAAGTGAGCTGCTGGGCCTCCCGGGCTGAGCTCCGGGGTGGGGTGAAAGGACCTTGCCAGCCGAGCCTGATACTCTGCGGCCAGGCCGGCAGCTGGCGCGGGTTCCTGTTGTTCCAGTCAGCGTGGTGGAGCCGTGCTGGGGTAGTGGCGCTTGTGGCTCTGGTTCTCCATCTGCAGAACCGGCTCTTCTGTAGCTGGCTGCTTACTGTCGGCCGCAGGGATCCTCGCTGGTAGGTGAGCTCCTGTCCGGTCCTGCTCAGCTTCTCTGCAGCGTGCTCTGGTGCACGTCTGCCTGTGGCACGTGTCGATGTGGTCAGTCCCAGCCAGCCTCAGGCATGAGGAGAGAGCAGCTTCCTGGTGGCGGCACGCCTGGTCTCATCTTCTGACCGTGAGGCTCGTACTCCAGGGGGGAATTTTGCTCGGGGTGCTGCGTTCTGCAGGCAGTGGCGGTGTGTGAATAGACGTGCTCTGAGTCCTTCGGCTGGATACTCCCTGCGTGGCTGCCTGTGACTGCAGGGAACTGGCCTGGCAGAGTCAGGTTTTGCCATCTGGTCCTGGTAACATTTGCTCTTCCTCCCTTTTTCTTCAGCAAAATTCGAGAGCAGCTCGGTATGAAGCCTGTTCCCAGGGACAAATTTTCCTCCTTTTCACCTCGAGCGACGGACTGCAGCCGAAAGAAGAGAGTGAGTATCTTTAAAGACCCAAGTGCTTTTCATCCTTAAGACGCTATGCAGTGTTTTTGTTTTTTTTTCCACCAAATGCGGAGGAAGCCTGGCGGGGTTTGTACTCTCCATCTGTCTGCACATAAGCACACGTGTCCTTACGTTGGGGCTGTGCTAAAAGCACGTACAAACCGGGCAGCTGGGGGACAGGAGGCTGCCGAATCCAGTGCTTAGGTGGTTCCTCAGCCCTCTCAGTGGTTTAGCCCCAGATGAACCTCGTGGATCTTGGCTGCCCAGCCGGGAATTGCTGCGTGCTGGGCTCGGTGCCATTGCTTCAATTGGCACAGGAAGGCCAGAGCCAGATCTGGACCATGTTCTGCCTCGTTCCACTAGTTGTTGCCCGCAGTTTCATTCATTCATGCTTTTAGCTTCCTTTGCAGTACCATGAGTACTGCAGGCCTTGGCCTTTTTCCTCTTTTTTTTCCTCTTTTTTTTTTTTTTTTTCTGGAAAAGAAAACATTAAACAAGGGGACTTGGCCACAGATTGCAGCTGGGGATGTTCAGGTTGGACGTTAGGAAAAACATTTTCCCTACAAGGTACGTAGGGAGGCTGTGGAATCTCCCTCTGGAGGTTTTCAAGACGTGGGTTGACAGAGCTGCTGCGCGGTGCTGGCAGCGGTCCCACCTTGGTTGGAGGTTGGGCTGGGGACCTTCAAAGGTTCCCTCCAGCTGCTGCTGTTGGGATTCTCTGCCTCAGAGCAGTGGGGACACATCCTTTCCCACTCTACACACATTCACACTGGAGAGGGAGGGCGACTGCTCAGCTGAACGTGCTTTTCCTTACCGGAGCCAGCTTGGAGAGTGCCCAGGAGGCAGAGGCATGTGGGCAGCTGGTGCAGGACTGGGTGGACGAGTCTGTCCTGCGTTCCTGTCAGCCTCCTCCCAGGCAGCCTCTGCCCCTCTCGGCCTCAGGGGGGGTTGGTTTGTCCCCATAGGTGCAGGTGCCTGTTGCAAACTGCTGGCAGCAGTGGTGGTGGAGTTCCTAGAAGGAGCAGCCCTTGGAAGATCAAGTGCCCCGTTCTCGGGGCTGGCGCTAACGTGCTTGTATAAAGCAGTGTCTGTCTCGTCCCGACAGAACAACGTGCTGAATGCCATCCTGCTTCTCACGAAGGAACTGGACGCGGAGGGTCTGGAGATCGTCCAGCAGACCGTGGGGAGAAGGCTGCAGGCCGTTCGGAAGAAGGAGCTGCAGGAGGAGTGACGGAGCCTGTTGCAAAGCTCCCTGGAGCGCTCTGAGCCGGGGAGCCTGCCCCAGCCCAGCAGCACCGCTCTGCCCACACATGCCTGGCTACAGCCAAAGCCTCAGCGCTTTCCCTGTGGATGGGGTGATGCTGGCTGCAAGGAAACTGCCCCTTTAGCTCTCCTGACATTGCCCCTGGCTGTGCACGTCGTGCTGGCAGGATCCGACTCTCGGGAGCTTTCCTCTTTGCATAGCAGGCTCCATTAAATCGCATCGCGTGTGGCTGGGGCCATTTAGTGGGAGCCGCAGGGGGATCAGCAGAAAAGCGAAACCCAGCAGAGCTGCAGACAGAGGTGCTGCTGTGCTCTGGGACTGAAGGCGTTGGCAAAGCCCGCCGGCAGCCAGGAAGATCGCTGCTTTTAGGTTGTTCCCTGTTGGACCAACACGCAGCCGGTCACGGCACCAGCTTTGTGTGTAGCAGGCTCTGAAGGCAGCTTCTGCCACAAAGATTTGCTTGAATCTGTTGGGAAGAAGCTGCCTAAAAGAATCGTCAAGAACTGTCTGGTGCAGATGGTGAAGGTCAATGTCAAATTCTTCATTTATCTTAAACTCCTGACTTTTTCTGGCCCTCGTTAGCACATCCAGCATCTGACTCGGCAATGAGGTGGCCCAAAGAAAACCTTGGCGCAGCCTGGGTGAAACAGCACATCCTGAATGCTCAGCTGTAGTTTCACCTCTGCGTGTCCCTGCAGGCATTAGAGCAGCTTAAGGAAACTTAACCTCGGAGCGAGATGCCCCTGTGCATTTTGTGGTTTGGGAGAAAAGCCAGGCGCTATTATCTGATTGCACAGGTATCCAGGGCGGTGTTAAGCTGAAAGATGAGTTTACTAAAATTTTACAGAGCTGTTAAATACTGACTGAAACGTTGTGACATACCAAATAAAAGCTATTTTCCCTCTAGGACGCCTGAGTTGTGGCTGGGGCTCAGCAGCCACCGTGAGAACAACTGACTCTGGGCATTGCTCTGTTATGTCTGGGTCACGGCTCGCATTGTTAGCCGCGGGGCGGCTGGTGGCCCCTGCTCCCTCCCGCTCCACTGGACATGAAATGCTTCATGCAACCGCAGTGCTGCTCGAGACCAGAGTAACTCCCTGCTGCCGAGCTGCTTTCCGAGGGTGCTGCTCGCAGCAGCAAGTGCACAGTGGCTGCAGGAAGCAAAAGAGATCAAGCAGCGCTCGGTGTGTTTCATGCAGAGGTGCAAAGCCTGCCAGGGCAGGACCCAGGCGGTGGGGACGTGGCCCTTGGTGGCCTCTCGTGCCTCTATTCCTGGTGTCAGCACAGGCCCCCGAGCCCCCCGTGCTGTGTCACGCTGGTGGGAGGGAGCGCTCCTCGGGGACACGGGCTGCTATGTGGCCTTGGTGTGAGGGGGCACAGCTTGTCCTCCGGGTGAGGACTGCTGATGCTTTCAACTCCTCGGATGACCTAGTTCTTGCCTGCTGCGTTAAACCCGGCTGCGTTTAACCAGTTAGTGTGATTTATAATACACCAGACTTCCCTTGACAGCCAAGGCCCCAGAGACTTACCCGTCATCTCGAGTGCATCTTGCCCTTGCGCCGAGGTTAAGTCTTCTCCCAGGCTGCCCCAACAGCGTGCTCGGCGGCAGAAACCATTCCTGGTAGACACCCCCTGCCCTGGTGCCCCCTGCTTTGCCGGGAGGACAGCGGCCAGAGCAGGCATCGTGGTTTGCCAGGGGGGCAGGGTGGCTGATGGAGCTGATGGAGCGAGGGTTTGCCATGGCCTGGGGCTGCTCCACCGCAGCTCCTCCTCTCCCAGCTCACAGAAGCTGTGCTGCTAATCCCCACCAGCGCCACTGTCCCTGTGCACAGCTCCCCGCCTACGTGCCGGGCTTGTCATACTTGGCTGCTGCCACTGCTCTGGCCGCCAAGTGCCCCTGCTGCTCCCGAGCCTGCCGTCCCCCTGTCCCCCGGGGGACCTGGCCCCAGTAGGAGCTGTGCCTGGGGTCCCCGGAGCAGGTACAGCCTGGGAAAAGCCGCGATGTTTCCTTCATCAGCAAGTTCTGCTGTCTCTCTGCATGCTCAGCTCTGGCAGGAACAATGCGCTCATCATCGTCTTTGTCCAGAGCTTAAAATAAGCACCGTGGCCAGCTAGGGGAAAACAGCATTGCCCTTAAAATCAAAGGGGGCTCGCCACTGGGGACAACTCCACGGGACAGAAAACAACGCTGTGTCCAAACCCCAGGACCGTGACACATCCCCGTGCTGGTGATGTCCCATCAGCCTGGCCCCGGGAGGGACGAGTCCTGGGAAATTTGATGTCTGGCATCAGCCAAGCCCCAGTGCTGCGATCCAGGGCTGTGGCGCTTGGCAGCCACCCTGAGAAACTGCGTGAAAGCCACGCGTGTCGCCCCGAGAAGTCAGCTTTGAACTTCCCTTGAAGGTGGGAGCCAAACCAAGGGGGAAGTGATTTTCCTCCAGGGTCGCGAGGTCGCCCCGCAGATGGATGTTGACTTTGTACCCGCTGGAAGGACCCGCGCATGGGAGAGGCCACCCGTGGTCCTGCTCTCCCAGGACCCCTGTTTGGGATGCACACACCATGGAAACCTCCCATCCCAGCGTTAATCCAGCTCTGGCACGTCGCCCGCAGCTCAGCTTTCTCACGCCCGCTCCCCAGAAACCAGCCTCAGCATGGGACTGTCCCCTGATCCCAATGCCCACCCCATGGGGACGATCAGCCCCGGTTCTCCCCGTGGGGACGCGGCGCCCAATGACCACACCGTTGAGGCAGCTTTGGCTCCAGCGGGTTTTATCTCTAGATGCGAGCGACGCCGCGGTGGCACGAGGTGCGGCGGGGTCACGGAGCGGCGGTGAGATGATGGGAAACGGCCCCAGGGCCACACAGTGGTGGTGGTCACAGCCAAGCATCATGCAAGGTGGCCGGGGACAGGGGCTTGCTGAGAACTCTGCGTCGAAACAACTCCGGGGGGATGGGGCCGGGGGCTTCACCGGGCAGAGGAAGCCCCCAGGGCCACCCCCTGCCCATTCTGGCACAGCGGCGCCTGCTCCTCCGCTCCCCTCCTGCGCCGAGCGTGCTCAGCTAAAAGCAGCACTTGGTTGGGGCAGTCAAGCCACGGAAGAAGGAATCAGGATAACCCCATCATTAAATAACAGCAATAAACTAGAAGAGGATGATTACGGGGCTGGGCTGCGCGGCCGGGCTCGAGGAAGCCTCCTTGCCCCCGCTCTGCGCAGGGCCCAGCCCTTGGACCAGTGATTTCAGGCAGGGTTTGGGGAGGTTGCGCTCGGGGACAGCCCCTAGAAGCCCTTCTCGATGCTGAGCGTGCGCCGGGTGACGTGCTCCATCTTCCCCGAGATGTACTCAGTCAGGCTGATCTGGTAGTTGGCCAGCATCTTCAGCATCAGCCGCAGGTTCAGCCACCACTGCTCCTGGGGCAGCCGGTGCCTACGAGGGGGGGACACGGCTCTCCAGTGGCCCCCGGGGACGGCAGCCCTCGCCACCAGCATCGGGAAGGTCCCCACGGACAGGGGACGGGGACTTACTCAAAATCTGTGACCTTCTTGAGCTCCGTCACGGGGCTGAAGGCCACCACCTTCTTCCTCAGCCCAATCACGCAGGCGGAGTCGGCCGAGTTGGCAAACACACGCCCTGGGGGGGACACGGCTGGCTGCGGTCACCTCGCCATGGGGACAGCGGCCGAGCTGCCCCGTGCCACCGGTGTCCCCCCAACCCTTGGCTCACCCTTGCGGTAGACCTCCTGCAGCTTCTCTGACATCCACAGCACGGCCTTCACCCCCAGCTTGGTCCCGTAGTTGCGGTCAAAGGGGGTTGGGGCCCCACCCTGGGTGCAAAGAAAACGCCAATGTCAAGCCCCTGCGGCACGTGGCACGGTGCTGGTGGCCCTCCTGACCCCATAGTACCTGCTGGAGGTGGCCCAGGACGTTGATCCTGCAGTCGAAGATCCCTTTGCCCTCGGAGGAGTAGAGGTTGTAGAGGAACTCAGTGGTGTAGTGCTCGTGACACTTCTCGTTGCTGGAGGAGCAGAGGGAAAGGGTGGGGGGCCGCTCCTTCACTTGGCGTCCCCAAGGTGCCCCTGCGCCCTGGGGGACCCCCAACTCACCGCAGCACCAGCCCTCTCTGGATGTCCGTCTTCATTTTGTCAGTCAAGTGCTCCACGTTGGCCTGCGAGACAAACCACCCGCACGTCCCAGGCCTCCTACATCCACCCCACGTCCCCCAGATCCCACCAGAGCTCCTCCGGAGCCCGCCCCATCCCCGTTTTCCTTCCATTTTTTCACCCCAGCGATGCCGTCAGGAGCCCGGGGGCTGCTCACCTTCAGGTCGTGGATGGTGAAGGGGTCTTCGTACACGTAGGCGGCGTCAGCGCCCACCGCGATGCCGGTGACGGTGGACAGGTACCCGCAGTAGCCGCCCATGGTCTCCACGATGAAGACGCGGCGCTTGGTGCCCGACGCCGACTGCTTGATGCGGTCGCAGCTCTGCGCCAGGACAAAATCAGGGATGGGGTCACACAGGCAAGGCCCGCAGGGGGTGAGCAGGGGACCCCTCGCCGCTGCCCCTCACCTCCATGGCTGCGTTGACGGCCGTGTCTGAGCCCAGGCTGAAGTCGGTGCCGGGCACGTTGTTGCTGATGGTGGCGGGGATGACGCACATGATGATGCACAGCTCCTCGTACTGCCCGCGGGCTTCCACCAGCTGCAGCACCCCCTCGTACGCCTGCCACGGGCACAGCCCTCAGCAGGGTCCCAAACCGCCCCGTTGCCCGGGGCTGGTCCCATCCCTCCTCCGTGTCCCCACACAGAGGCGCAGGAGATGCCACCTCCCTCTGGTGACACCGAGGGGCACTTTCAGATCCCTGCCCTCCCCAGCCCGTGCAAAAGGCTCTCCCCGCACCTCGAACCCCCCGATGACCAGCAGAGCCTGGATGTTGAATTTCCGCACGTTCTCCACGATCTTTTCCATGCAGGTCTTGGGCAGAGTGCTGCGGAGGGGAAGGGTGGCGGGGTGAGGACCACGAGGTCCTCGAGAGGCCGGGTGACAGCGGTGCCCCCCCGGCGCTCACCACTTACCGCTTGGTGCCCAGCATGGACCCGCCACGCCCCAGCCAGCCCGCCACGTCGTGCCAGCCCACCTCGCGGATCTGCAAGAAGCAGCACCCGTTTTTGGGGCTGGGGACAGCCCGGCCACCCCTCTCACAAGCCCTTTGGGGCTTTCGGAGCCAGCGCGCTGACCTGTCCCTTGGCCAAGCCCTCGAAGCCGTCGTTCACCGCGTAGACGGTGTGGCCCTGGCAGATGCTGATGCGCACGGCTGAGCGGACGGCCGCGTTCATGCCGGCGGCGGGGGCACCCACGTTCAGGATGGCCAAGCTGAAGGGGCTCTGCGGGGACGGTGGTGGCACAATGGGGACGGCGGCTTGGCCACCGCACGCCCCTGCCCCCCTCAAAAGCGGAGGTGACGATGGAGGGGACGTCCTGCCGCTCTCCCTTACCTTCTCCTGCGCTGGCTTCTGGTGTGCCAGCATCTTGTAGATGTTCCAGTTGTTTTCAAAGCTCCTGCGAGGACAACGATGGCTCGAGTGGAGAGCCCTCATCCCAGCGGGACCCTCTGGGGACACCTCCCAGCCCCCTGTGGTGGCCACCACCCCGCTCCTCACCTCCCACGGAGCTGGATCGCCTCATCAAACCTCTTCTCGTCCATGGCCTTCTGCACGTCCTTCGTCTTGGGGGAGAGATGAGCGCCGTGACGCCCGTGCCTGGGGTGATGGGAGCAGGACGACCCCAACGCCCACCCCAACCTCCCGGGGACGGGAGGCAAATCTGGTGCCGCCACCGGCTCCACTCCCTCGGGGACCCCCGGTGCCACTGCGTACTCACCACCTGGACGCACTCCATCAGGGGCAGCCGCACCGACTGGTTCCCCGACAGGCTCACCACGCAGGCGGGGGTGTCTGGGGTGGCCTCCAGCAGCGCCATCACCGCCTCCATCCCCATCTTGCTGCTCTGAAAAGGGTTTTGGGGCACGGGGTGGGGGGGACACCCATCGGGGCGTCACTCTGGGGCCACCCTCGCTGATGCCTGCACCTCGCTATGGGTGCGCGCGGTTAGGAATCAAGCAGCGGGGCGTGCCTGATCATTTCCTATTTATGGTTGGAAAGCCACTGAATTATTTAAAAGTGGTGATTTCACAGCTAATTAAGGGAAATGGGGCGATCACTCTGCCCGGCTGCGCCTGGGGGGGACTGTGTGAGCTCGATCCAAGCTGGCACATCCTTGTGATGGGGAAGGGTACCCCCAAATCCCCCTTCTGCCATGCTCCCAGCCCTTTTCCGAGCTCCCCGCCCCCTCCTGCAGCAGCTTTCCCCCTGCCCAGGACCCACCAGCACGCGGTCGAAGGCTGAGGGCGTCCCCCCGCGCTGCACGTGGCCCAGGACGGTGACCCGAGTGTCGAAGCCCAGGCGCTGCACCACCAGCTGCGGAGCGGAGAGGCCGTCAGGCCGGGCAGGATTTGGCTGCGGCTGGGGGAGTGGGTGGAGGTGGAGGGGGGCCTTACGTCCTTCACGTAGTTGGAGGTGATGGGCTTGCCGTTGCGGTCGATGGCGCCCTCTGCGATGATGATGATGTTGAGCCGCGACCCTCGGCTGCGCGTCTGGCGTGGTGTGGGGAGAGGGAAGGAAAAAAAACCACGTTGGCAAAATCAGCGTTATTTGGGTCTGTCCCCGCACCCAGCACCATTCCTGCGGTTCCCCGGTGGGGGTCGCATGGGATGGGTCCCCTCTCACCTCCCCGAGCCTCTCGCACATCATGTCCTCCCAGCCGTCCTCCGGAGGGGATTCGGGGATGAAGAGCCAGTCGGCCCCTGAGGCCAGCCCGGACACCAGCGCCAGGTACCTGCGGGGAGCGGCGTTGGCACCCGCGTGTCCCCAGGGTCCCAAAACGCAGCAGTGGCAGCGCTGCCCCCCCGCCGTGCTCCTCACCCGCAGTGCCGGCCCATCACCTCCAGCACGAACGTCCGCTGGTGGCTGCAAGGAGAGCGAAGGGAGGAAGAGGAGGAGGAGGAGGAGGAGGGAGGCTGGGCGTGCGCCCACGGGTGCTGGGGACGAGGGGCAGCCCGCGCCGCTCACCTCTGCGCCGTGGTGGTGATGGCGTCGATCACCTCCATGATGCGGTGCAGTGCCGAGTCGGTGCCGATGGTCATGTCGGTGCCGCAGAAGTCGTTGTCGATGGAGCCCACCAGCCCCACGATGTTCAGCCGCCCGTTCGCCTTCGCCACCTCCTCGCTGATCTGCCCTGCTCCCCCCGATTCCCCGCAACACCGGGCTTTGAGCTCCGGTGCCCTTCCGACCTCCCGTCCCAGGGGTTCCCCCCTCTTCGCCCCCCTCGCCCCCACGCACCGTCCCGCAGCAGCTCGTCCAGCAGCCCGCCCCACTCGGCACGGAAAATATCGGCCCCCGTCAGGCTGCCGTCGCCGCCGATGACGCACAGGTTGGTGATGCCGTGCTCCACCAGGTTGCGGGCGGCACGCAGGCGGCCCTCCCGCGTGGTGAAGGCTTTGCAGCGGGCGCTGCCGATGACCGTGCCGCCCTGCCGGGGATGTGGGGAGGGACACAGGGGACACGGGAGGGGGGGAGGGGTGACGGCCCCCGGCTCCTCTGGTGGGTTAGGGTTAGGGTGAGGGGCGCCGGGCGAGGCTTACCAGCTGGATGATGTTGGAGACGCTGAGCCAGGTGGCTTGCTTGATGTTGTCACCTCCTTCCACCAGCCCCTCGTAGCCCTGCGGGGACGCGGAGGTGAGGTCCCCGAGCGCAGGACGAACGGGTGAATGAATGAAAATAGGGCCGGGCGGCTTTAGGGGGAGCAGGGGGTGGACAAACCTCGTAGATGAGGAAGACCTTGGCTCCCACGTAGATGCCCATGCGGGTGACGGCGCGGACGGCGGCGTTCATGCCTGCCGAGAGGAGATGTGACAGCGAGTGGCACGGGGGGGCTCCACAGGGAGACCCCCCCCAGCCAGGAGGGGACCCCCAGCAGTTCCATCGTGCTGGGGCATGGCTGTCCCCGTGTGTCCTGTGTCCCTCGTGTTCCCATGTTCTGTGTGTCCCATATCCCACATGTCCCATGTCCTCATATCCTGTGTCCCCCATACCCTGTGCCCCTATATCCCATGTCCCCATGTCTCCTCTATCCTGTGTCCTCCATATCCCATGCCCTGTGTCCCCCATGTCCCCGTGTCTCCCATACCCCTTGTCCCCCATGTCTCCATATTCCTTGTACCCCGTGTCCCCATATCCTGTGTCCCCATATCCCTTGTACCCTGTGTCCCATGTCCCCCATATCCCGTGTCCCCATGTCCCTTGTCTCCCATGTCCCAAGTCCCCACATCCCGTGTCCCCCATGTCCCATGCCCTCATATCTCTTGTACCCCATGTCCCATGACCCATATCTCTTGTACCTCATGTCCCCACATCCCGTGTCTCCCATGTCCCCATACCACTTGTCCCCCATGTCCCAAGTCCCCAAATCCCTTGTACCCCATGTCCCATGTCCCCATATCTTGTGTCCCCCATGTCCTGTGTCCCCAAATCCCATGTCCCCCATGTCCCATGTCCCCATATCCCATGTCCCCACGTCCCCTGTCCCCGTATCCCTTGCCCCCCACGCCCCGTGCCCCCACCCCCCGTGTCCCCACGTCCCGTGTCCCCGTGGCGCGTCCCAGAGGCCCCCGCGGCACCGAGGACTCCGCACCCGCCGCATCCCCGCGGTCGGGGGGGAGGCTCGGCAGCGACCCCCGGCCTCTCCCCTTCCTCCCCTCCTCCCCACCTTGCGCGTCGCCGCCGCTGGTGAGCACGGCGATGGCCATGCCGGCCCCCGCCATCCGCAGCCGCTCCAGCTCCGCCGCCGCCATCGCTGCGCTCCCGGCACCGGCGCCGCCGCCGACACCGCCCCGCCCCCGAGAGGCCACGCCCACTGGTGGACACGCCCCTCCCGGTGACCACGCCCATCCAGGTGGCCACGCCCCCATCCCGGTGGCCACGCCCCCTGCTGGCGCCGTGCCGAGCCGGGCCGGGCCGGGCCGGGGGCATCGGGGGCGTCGGGGGCCGGGCAGGGTTGAGCCGTGCTGTGCCGAGCCGAGCCGTACCTGGCCGTGTCGCACCGGGCCGTGCCGTGTCGTGCCGTGTCGTAGCGAGCCGTGCCGGGCCGAGCCATGTCGTGCCGAGCCGTGCCGGGCCGTACTGTGTCGTACCGAGCCGTGCCGAGCCGAGCCATGTCGTACCGAGCCGTGCCGGGCCGTACTGTGTCGTACCGAGCCGTGCCGGGCCGAGCCATGTCGTACCGAGCCGTGCTGAGCCGTACCGAGCCGTGCCGGGCCATACTGTGTCGTACCGAGCCGTACCGAGCCCTACCGAGCCGTGCCGTGCCAACACCAGCCCGCCATGCAGTCCCCGTGCCCGTACCGGGCCACTCTGTAGCTGTTACAAGAACCCTCCTTTCCCCCCAGTCCTTCCCAGTTCCCCCCAGTCCCTCCCAGTCCCTCCAACCCCCTCCCAGGCCCCCCGTGGCGCCCGGCAGGGAAGGGGTGCGGCTGTCCCGGGCTAAGGAAATGGGAGCGCCTTGGCCGGACTCCCACCATCGTCCTCCTCCTCCAGCTCCACCTCCCCGGCCCCGCTAAATTCCCTCACCGCCGCCGTCCCCACACATCCCATCCCTCCCATCCCGTCCCGTCCCGTCCCGTCTCGTCATGCTGCTGCTGCTGCTGCTGCTCTGCGGGGCCCTGGGCTGTGGGGCACAGGGCACAGGTAAGGCCACCCAGGGCTATGCGGGGCACCGCCAGGCTGGCGGGCGAGCATCGGGCTTGGGGTCACCCTGCCACCGCCAGCCACGGTGACCCCGACGTCTCCCGGCAGCCCCGCTCGCCTTCACCATGCTGCAGTGGACGCGGGTGTCCAAGGGCAGCTCCGACTTCTGGGGCAATGCCACGCTGGGCGGGCGGCTCAGCCACCTCCTGGAGGGCCACAACGTCACCCAGGTGCTGCCGCTGGAGCCCCCGGCCGCCTGGGAGCGGCGGCAGGAGACGGTGGGCAACTACCTGACCTACTTCGGCGAGCTGGTGCGGCTCTTCAGCAAGGAGAGGCCCATCAACTGTGAGTGCTGGGGCAAGGGGGGATGCCGATGGGGCCGTGATGACTCGGTGCGCGGAGGGCGGCTCGGCGCTGGGGGTGTTGAGGGTGGTTCTGGTCCCCTGCCCGTCCTCACGGCCTCCCTGCAGACACGCAGAGCCTGTGCTGCCGCCTGGGCTGCTGCCTCTTCCCCAACGGCACAGCCCGCAGCTTCTACGAGATCACCCTCAACGGGACGGCCTTCCTCACCTTCCACGTCCCCACCGCCACCTGGGAGCGCCGCTGGCCCGGCAGGGACGCGGTGGCCTCCTTCGCCCAGCGGGAGCTGATGAAGTACCCGGAGACCACCCGGGACCTGCAGTATTTCCTCAACACCACCTGCGTGGACATCCTGTGGGCTCAGAGCCCCGAGACAGGTCCGTGCCGGGGACGACGGGGGTGGCTGGGGATTGTCCCCTGCTCCTGGGGGCTCGTCCCTTGAGAGCAGGGGCTTGGGGTGGCCTGCCCTTGTCACCTCCTCTCACCTCTTGCAGGAAAGCAGAGCAGCCGGTCGCACGCCCCGCTGGCGCTGGGTCTGAGCGTGGGGGTCTTGGCGGTGCTGGGCATGGCCGGGGGCATCTTCTTGTGCACGGGTGGCAGCTGCTAGCGGTGGCCACGGCCGTCCCACGTCACCCCACGGAGGCAGGGGACCGACCCAGCGTCACCCCATGGAGGCAGGGGACAGATCTTGCGTGCCTCAAGCTCCTCGCTGGCGGGTCCCCCGGTTGGGATGTCCCTCCCCTGCCTTGGGGACAGTCCCCACGCTGTGTGCTGAGGCTTAACGCAACACCACGCTTGGCCGGGATGGAAAAAACGGGGAAGGGGAGCGGTGAAAAATCAGAGAAGAAAGCCAAGAAAGCATTCAAAGGCGCTCAAACCATCACTCGCCCCCATTCCGGTAGGGGGGGAATGGGGGAAGGAAAGGTGGCACACCTGGGTGAGGACCCACCGGTGGCCGTCCACCTCCACGCACGACAGCCCTGCTTCGGTTTTGGTGCAATAAAACCCCTTCTGCCCACCTCCTTGTGCTGCCTTGCCTTGCTTTGGGGCTGGACCGTGCGTCCTGAGTTCGCTTGGCCTCGGGGGAGGCTCATGGGGCTTGCGCTGCCTGAACTCGTCGTGATCCCCGCGCCGCTTTGTTTTCACTGCAGCAGGGATTTTTCCCCGGGGCCAGCCGGCTCAATTTGTTTTTCTTTCCCTTATCTCCCTCTGGCACACCAAGGGGGACTGGAGGGACACGGGCAGTTTTCCTGGGCAGGCTGAAGCGTTCACTGCTGTCACCTACAGACTGCCCAGAGACGGGGACTGGGGATAGAAGGGGCTTTGGGGGGGATAAAGAAAAGGATTGTTGGTGAAGCACGTCCTTGTGTAAAAGCAGAGCTGCAAACACACAGCTTCTCGCGGGAGCAGGGAGTCGGGCAGGGGAAGGGGGAGATGGAAAATGAAACGGGAACGGGATGGGGAGATGACATGGCGGTGTCCACAGCGAGGGCTGAAGGAGGAGGTCTCCAAAAACCTCATCTGATCCGCTGGAGCTGCCAGGTGGCCCTGGCCGCCCTCCACCCCGAGCGGCGTGCTCGGCCGTCCCGCTGCTCCCCACCCTTTAGGGGGCTCCTCGGCCAAAGCGCGAGAGGCCCGAGCCTCCAAAGCGCTGACACCACAGCAGGCGAGCGTCAACACTCGGAGAACAGCCTCCAGCGGGGTGTGAGGGCCGCGTCCATGTCCCCACGGGCTCTGCTTTGGCACACGGGGCATTGCCGTATCCACTGCAGTGCCTTGAGCTGCACGTTTCTCCCAAGGGGTCGCTCGGCTCCTGCCAGGTCCTCGGCCAGGGGGCACCCGGGAAGGGCCCGGATCCGGGCTGGGGGTGGAAGGACGGGGCTTGGTTTGCTTCTGAAACGCGTCGGCTTTGGGGCGGCTGGGGAAGTCTCCGCTTGAAGCAGCTCTGGGGAAGCCTTTTCCCATCTGCCAGGCCTCTGCGTGCTGCGCAGGGCCGGGCGCTCCACAAAACATCCGAGGCTGCTGCTGCCACCCTGCCGTGTCCCCAGGATGGCTCCTGGCCGTCCCCGGGCACCCAAAGCCAGCACCCCCCTGTCCCAGAGCCACCTCCCCGGCAGTGACCAGCACCCGCGCCCAACGCATGACACAGAGCGGAGGGAAAGGTTATCGCAGCAGCATCCGTGCCCCTCCCAGCCCCCAAATTCCTCTTTCCACCCCCAAACTGCCTCATCACGGGGTCACCGCCGCTTGCCCCTGCACCAGCACGCCGGGGACGTGTGGCATGCCGGGTCACAGGCGGGGAAGGGCTGGCTGCAGCCAGCTCCCAGACACTGCTTAAATATTTACCATCGCTCTGGGAGCTGGTAGCCGCATCCAGGGCCCATCCTTTCTAAAATCTGGCCGTGCTCCCCTCGCGGGACGGGTGCCAGCGCTTCGCTGCACGCATCCAAGGGGCGAGCGCAGTTTGCTCCTTGCTTTATTTTCCCTGCAGCCCCCCAGGGGCTTTCCCCAGCCCCCCGCGCGGCGTCTCCTTGAAAGCAAACACTAAAAGCAAACACTGCTTGTCCCCCCTCCCCACGAGGGTTTCTCTTTTTGTCTGCTGCGTGGTTTCCATCACTCAGGCTGCTATCTCCGCTCAGTTGGAGATAAGGCGCCCAGCCTCGAGCTCTGTGTGGTGTTGCAGGGAATAAGGCGATGCCCACGGGGTAGGGGCAGGTTTCCCCTTCGCCTCCACGCTTACCCCACGGGTGCACATCTCCCCTTGACCCAGGGTCTAGCAGGGGGGTGCGGGGATTCCCCCTGCACACCGCGTCCCTCTCCCCACCCCGTCCCCAGATTCAGGTCCCCCTCGCCCCAGCTGAAGCTGCGGCACCTTCTGCTCGTCAGCAGGGCAGGAAGAAGGGCTTAGCCTCATAAACACCCCCACGCACGCAGAGCCTGCGCTGGTGTCATCAGCGCCGCTCGGGCCTCAGCGAGCTCCGTGCTGAGCTGTCCTCAGAGGTCACCCTGCGACAGCCCCGGCTGCTTTCGTGCGCGGAGTTTCCAGTTTTCAGCCATCGCTGTTAACCCTGCTCTTGCACCAGGGTGAATGTGTCTGCTATTAGCCAGTGCCCCTAGGGAGAGGGTGGTTTGCTGTTTTTTTTTTTTTTTTTTTTTTTTTTTTTTTTTTTGGTAACGTATTTTTGCCTTGTTTGGGTTACCAGGAAGCACCCAGGCCCTTTTCCACCGCACACTGCCACTGCCCAGCGGTGCCTCCTGCTCCCAGGGGAGAGCGGGCAGCACCCACGGAAAGCTTCAGTGGCAGAAGGGGCAGAGCCGACGCGTCCCCCTGCAGGGCACGGGGGTGCCCAGGACCCACCACTGCCCTTTTCCCTTTCCTCTCGCCTCCCAGGTCAGTGTGCCTGACCCGGCCTGCGGAAACAGGAGGGGAAAGCTGGACCCCGGCCACAGTCAACACCGGGCGGTGATGTGGCAGGCGGGCAAGCGGAGGTTTTTGGGGCAGGAGCAGCACGAGCAGCGCTGACATCCCTGCTGCTGTCCCCACGCCAGGGAAAGCTCCGGTCTGAGCGAGCCAGCCCCTGCCTGACTGCAGCGAGCAGCTCAGCCTGATGCCGATCACCTAAAAACCACCTAAAATGGTGTAAGAGATGCGGGCAAGGAGCTGTCCCTTCACCTTCCTGAGGGCTCCAGCCCTGTTTGAACAGCTGCACGCGGGGATCGCCGCAGGTCTGCGCCTTCAGGACAGCAATTTGCTCCTGGCAGCGGTCACTCCCCTCCTATCTCCGCCGCCTGTCTCTCAGATGTAGTCGAGTTTAGGAACAGATAAGTGCTTTAGAATAACAAGCTGTTAGGAAAAAACAGGCCAGCCTACACTGCGCTTCCAGAAGTTTCCATGGAGGACAAACTGCTGTTTGGGAACGCTTTCAGCCCCTGCCCGGACTCGGGAATGCTCCAGGCAAGCAGCTCGGCTCGTTGGGGGGAGAAATAGGGGAGCAGCAGCTCTGTGGGGCTGACGGCATTGGAAACACCCCCCTCGGGCCAGGCGGCTCCTTGGGACCCATGCACCCAACGCTGCTGCTCCTGCGTGTGGTCTCCAAACCACAACAGCTGCTCCGGCACATGCGATGTGGCTTTGCAGGCAGCAAGCCCAGAGCATAGAGGGTCAAACCCTGACAAGGCTTAGACGTCATGGAGCAGTTACTGGGAAGCCGCCTCTCCCTCCCCATGCAAGTGCTCTGCGTGGGATATTTGTCCTACAAAGAACCGAAGGGACCCTTTGCCCGGTTATCTCACGGAAAACAGCAGGCCAGAGGCGTGTGTTCGCTTGCTTGGCGAGAAGAGATGCAGTTACCTGCTCCTGGCCTCACCTGGAGCATCCCCTCCCAAGTGATGGCCAGGAAAATTGGGGTCTGACAGGGCTGGGGGGTCCTCACCCCATCCAGAGGCAGCAGGGATGCAGCCAAAGGAGGGCAACAATGTGCTGACAGCGCAGCGTGCGACGTAGAAGAAACACCTCCAGGAGATGATCAGAAGTGATCACTGTGAAGTGGGATCCCGTGTCAGCCAGGCAGTAGCCACTTGCTTATTTTACAAGCCCTTCTCAAAGGGGCGAGAACTTCTAGAAACACATTTCGAGGTCAGGCATCTTGCTGAAGGAGTGGCACAAGGTGCCCGTGTCTGACGGGTCAGCAATTCTTGGCTCTATCTGAGATAGCGGAGTCCCCACGTGCCAGGACTCACCCGTGCTGGCAAATCTTTACTGAACAGAGGGCACGGGATGTCAACGCCACCAAACCGCATCCCACCAGCCCCACCAGCTGGGAACACACCTCCTGCCATCACAGAAGGCGCCCAGCTCTTCTGAAGCGAGGGGGTTGAAGTACAACGAGCGGGGCATCCGTATGAGATGCAGCAAGCACCAACGTGCGCTGCTGCTCGGGAAGGAAACGTGGAAGCGCCGGGTGCCTGGCTTGCAGGCAGGGCTAGCAGCGAGCCCCAGCCGTGCACACACACCGTGCAGCAGGGCAAGGAGGCCGGGAGGAAGCAGGGCTGCCTGGCAGGGCTTCGGGCTTTTTCCTCTTTCACGTCTCAGTGAGTTACCCGCGCCACAACAACAACGGAGCTGGTCTCTGCTGCCTTGTGTCTCGCTCTCGCCCTGGTAAAACCATGGCTTGGCAGCTCTTGTTGCTGCTCAGCACAGCACGGGCCCCTCGGAGCAGCACAAATCCACAATAGAAAGGGAAAAAAAAGACTACAGGAAGGAAAAGAACTAGCTTGGAAAGGAAAAGCAGCGGCAAGCACAAGTACTTGTGCTCGGAATAAGCGCGTTGTCTGCTGCTGGGGGCAGGGCTAGAAGGGTCATGTCGCAGCCAAAAATCTCCTGCAGAAGCTGACTTTGCTGTAAGGTTTTTGGCTTTATTGCTGTGCTGGCAGTGTGGGCATGTTGGTAGGGTAGAAAGGGCCATGGAGCAGTCAGCAAATGGACCCTTGCAGGGCTGACAGCACGAAGCAGCCCCCTGCGCAGGGCCATCAGGTGGGTTTCTGTGCAGTCAGAGGTTTCAAAACATAATCAGAGTGGGGAAGCGGGGCACGGAGCCACCTACAGAGACCTGGAAACAGCTGGCCCAAGGGGCTGATGCTCTTCTAGCAGCCCCAGCCAGGATGAACGCCTTAGGCTCGAGTGAGGGTTTCGAGGAAGATGTGCACTGAGACCGAGGGTCTGGCAACCTGGGGCTCACCTCGCCCCTCTCCCGGCCGTTCCCAAAGCCCCAGCTTTGCTCTGCCAAAGCAAACGCACAAAGGATCCAACAGGAAACCTTCCCGGTGCTGCCGCTTCCGCTGCGTCAGCTCCTGCTGCTGCTGCTGGACTTCAAGGGCTGGGTGGGACGCGGCTGGACCACTGCGGCACACAATGGCTGGGCCACTGCTCCCCACCTCCCCACCAAGCTCAGACCTGAGCTGCTCCACCTTGAAAACAAAAAGGAAAACCCCAAAAAGCAACCTTGCGTCTCCTGCTGCTTCTCCCCGGCAAGCATTTCCACGTGGAAGAGGCAGATGCCGTCCGTTTCCCAGCTCAGGGGATGCGGCAGGAGCACGGGCTAAGGGAGCAGAGCTCCGTCCTGCAGCAGCTGACTCACCCCGCTCCTACCTCCCCGTCACAGCGCAGCAGCACGAGGCTGACTGACGCAGGCACCTCTGGGAACTTTCTCCGCTACCACTCCCAAAATTACTTACAAATAACACGCAGGGATGCGCGTTTCTGACAGGATGCTTAAAGGAGCAGGGACTCGAGGGTGAAGCTGCCCTACCTCATTAGTCCAATGACTTGCAGCTGTCCCAGGGCAAGGGCTGCTGAGACACAGAAGCAGGTAGTTTTTGCCATTCCAACTCAAACATCTTTATTTCTGCGCCGTTAGCTTCCCTGTCCTCACGGAGGACAGAGTGCAGGAGGTGAGTGAGCTTTTCCAGACGAGCCCCTGGTTACGTTTGGGGGCAGGGCGGAACCACGAGGAGCCGTTCTCGTTATTTTCCCCGAAATTTCATGCCGAAGGTCCGAGGAATCTTTGCTAAACCGTTGTGACTTTGAATCTAAAAGTGAACATTAACTTTTGGGCCAAGAGGAGTACTTGGTAGTGATGAGAGCCCACAGGATCTTTCAGAAAGTTTTTTCCCCAGCTGAGTGTGGGTCTAACACATTCTGTAAAGGCCCTCCTGCCAGTCCACTCCCAACAGCAGCTGTACTCCTGCCCCAGAAACACACACTCTGAAGCAATACCACACTCTGGACTCAGAGGGGAAGGACTAGGATTAAAAAAAAAAAATACAAAAACTCAGAAGAGACTGACACAAAGGACATCAAAAATAGGAGAAGCTATGGAAATATGCTGAGATGGTGCAGAAAAGTCACATCAAAATATATTTAAAAAACAGAAATTCCAATCTGTGTGGAATTTAAAACTCCTTTCCCCCCCCCCCACTTTTTTTTTTTCCTGCTCAAGGAGTCTTTGTTGTTCCAGGACATGGAACAGGATAGGCAGCACCAATTGTGTCCTGAACAGGCTAGTATGCCCCCCAGCTCATCTGAGTGCTTCCACCGTTTAAAAAAAAAAAAAAAAAAAAAAAAAGACATATATACCTCAACAATCACCCCACCCTCCCTCTTTCCCATTCTACAATGGGCAGGAGAAAAAACTGCAAACAAATCTGACTTTTGATTTAAGTCCTTTTTTTCCCCCCACATCAATATCCCTGCAATCCGTTGTACACCTTCTGCACAGATCCTTGTTTCAACAGCTGTTTGAGACCTGCAAAAGAAACGGAGGCGTTACTGCACAGCACAGCCAGGAGGACGCTGCAGCTGCTGCATTTAGCAGCTCCTGCTACATTTACACATCGACTTGTAGGCCCCTGGCACGAGCCTCTCGAGGCTGAGCCCACGTATCTGAGTAACGCTGTCAAACACTGACACCCTGAGCATGATTTAAACAACAACAACAACAAAAAAACAACACCCAAATCCCCCCAAACCCAGAGGTGAAACAGCTTTACACGTGCTCCTTCAGCATTTCTATAAGGAGAAATAGGACTGAAGTCAGTAGTGCCAGCACAACGCTTTCACACGCTCTCTGAACCACAAAAAGGCAACGATTCCAAGGAGAAAATCCCCTCTGCTATCACTTCAAAGGCGAGAGCACCACCTTGAGATCCTCACAGCTCTGTGAGGGATAAAGCTAGAGATAAAGCTCCAACTCCCAGAGCCATTTTGCTATTGAAGTCGAGAACAAGTTTGCCATCTTAAGTATAACTACACCAAGAAACGGCTTTGAGAGCATTTCCAGAGTTTAATTCACGTCTAGCTCGTCTCCCCAGGCTCCCTCTACAGCCCAACAGAAACCCTCCGGCAGCACGTTTGGGACAGCTACATCTGGCTCCTTCTGGAATTGCCAGCTACAGAAAGCCAGGTGAATAATTACAGAGCAGGGGTTTTCACACCAGCGTGTGGTGCCTGGGGACAGTACTGTTCACCGAAAATAGTCCCTGGAGAGCAAGTTTGTTCTCTTGCTCGCATCTGTGGAGTCGAATGCTCTACAGACAGCTCGCATTTCTGTTTGGAAAGCCAGTGTTTGTAACTAGATGAGCATCGCTAGGCTGGATTCAGCCTTTACAAACGCCATCCTCCCCACCCTTGAAAACCCATTCATAAAACACCCTGAAGAATTCATGCCCTGATGTCCTATCAGCATCCAGAGCAAGATTAGAGAACGGGAGGGTGAGTCAGCACTGAAACCACAGCAGCTAATCTACTGGGGTCAGAACGTTCAGGAAAAGACTGGCAGGGCTTTACTGCTACTTAAGGGTCATATTTGCACTGACCAGAGAAAGCAGACTGGCAAGAACATTACATGTCACACTTTTTCCAGGGATAAATCAGAGGGGACTCCCTGTTCAGAGTCAGCCTGGTCACCCACAGTGCCAGCACTCCCAGCCCTGGCTGTGGGGCCCCTCGGGGCACACCTCTGCTCCGACCAGCACCAGAAAGGATTGTGCAAGCAAACTTTCAAATAAATTAAAAAAAAAAAAAAAAAAAAAAAAAAAAAAGCTGAATTGCTTTAATTCTGATGTTGGATAGCCCCAAAACAGCATCAGCCTCAAAACAAGCACACTGGCTTGCACCACGATGCAACAGAGGAGAGGACTGCTGTCCTGCCTCAGACCAGCCTGCTGAACTGCAGCCAGAGTCCTGGTGGAGGGGGCCAGGTGCTGGGCCTGTCTGCACAGCAGAGCACATTCGGCTGCCTGGAAAATTCTGCAGTGGTCGCCACCTTCAGGCAGGGTACACATGCAGGGAGAGGCAGACCAGTTATTAAGGATCAACCAACTCACTCATAAAAACAAAACAAAACAAAATAAACAAACAAACAAGCTTCCAGGCATGCAAGTCCTTTGTTAGGAGGACCATCTAAAAGGCAACAAATCTCCCTGCAAACTTTAACCCATTCTGGCTAGAGACACTACTGTCCTTCAGGACTGGTTATTCGATGCACACAAGGTCACAGAAGTTCCATTAAAATACTGAAAAACCGTCCTGGAAAGAACTGGAAATAGGAGGCTCGGAGCTACTTCCTGGCCCATGTGTAAGCGGATGTACCTTCTGGCCGTGCAGCCTTTCAAAAGGAAGGACGTAGCTGAAGAAAGGTGAGCTCCAGCAATCCTGAAAAAAAAGTGGGATTTGCACCACTCTCGTACCTCGTTTCCTGCTGACTAGCTCTTAGGCAGATGCACGCTGGCCCCAAAGATAGCCTCGTTAGAGCGCAGGAAGTTTTAAAACGCTTATCTGATGCCCCAACCCCAGTGTTGGGGACCTGGTCCTGGCAGCCAGCAAGCCTGACGTTTGGTGCCACTGCACCCTCAGTCGTTCACTAGAGCCAGCTTCAAGTTTTCCTGACACCACTGGCAGGTGACAGGTTACAACACAACACAGTCACTGTGCTGCCTGCTGGTGCTCTCTGAGCACTCTGGAGGGAGGTTTAAGGGTCCCTAAAGACAGCACATGAGCGTTGGTAGAGATGTGTAAGAAACAAGAGAGAAAGTCACTTCGGATCAGCAGGCAGTAAGTTCCCTGACCCTACGCAGGCAGGAAGGGGAGCAGATTGTTTCTGACCCAAGAGCTTAGAAGCAGTGCTCCCAGTCTCAGTGTCTTCTGACTGCCCCAGGAGCCATCCATATGGTGAGGAGATAAGAAATTAGGAACAGCGCCAACAACAAGGAAAGGGATGTTTTGAATTTTGAGGCCTTCAGTCTTCCTTTGAGTGTGTACGCTGAGCTGCTGCCACACTACACGAGCAGACCTATTCCCTCATAAAACCCCTGAAATCTCTGGATGTTTGGAGATACTCTAGCGCACAGGAATGCATCTGGCTGCTTACCCAGTCACCTTCCCCTCGGAAGGGTGGAATTGCTTTAGGAGGGTATGAGACACCCAAAGACCCTGCGCCTGAACACACCCGTGCCAGCACCATCACCTCCCAGCTCCTGGGCACGCTATCTCGTGGTTCTGACCAACACCCAGGGCTTGGTCACTGCTTCTTGCCCTCAGCCTTTCCTCAAGCTGCCACCAGCAGCAGCCAGAAGAACCTCACGTCCATGCAAGAGGCGCTGCTGCCTTGTACAGGCTTGAGAAGGACAGCAGAGCCTGGAAGGAGGACACCTCGCTCTGCTGCGGACACAGACCTCACGGCCTGAGCAGCTGCAGCCCTGACTGCAGCAGGAGGAGCCGCAGAAGATGGGCCAGCCCTGGAGCTGCAGCCACCAGCTGGACTCCCTCTGGTAGCTCACACAACGGTGTTGACGCAGCAGGAAGGGCTGAGAAGAGACCTCACGGGGCTTGGCCGCCCTCTACAAACTCTAGGAGTCCAGGAAAGCTGCACATTTGCTTCTCTCCACTAGGACAGCTGCCAGAGTCCAGTAAAAAGGCACATTCAGAAGGAGGTATGATAGCCCTGTCCAGCAGGAAGAAGTGCTGGGGAGCAGGGTTTTCTGCAGGAGAGCTGCACTGCTGTGGGCCAGGAACAACTTTGCCCCCCAGCAGAGGATGGGGCAAAGATGTCTTGCCTTGATGTCTACTGTGATGCCTCGAGCAGAGCAGCAGATCCTACTGCAGAAGCCATTGAAGCAGAGCTGAATTTCCAGCTAGGATTACAGCATCTGCCCTCCCATCAGTTTAGGATTCCCATACACCTCACCCACGAGCTTCCGTTCCAGCCCTGAGAGCTGAGTAGCTGATCCCTCCAACCACAGGTCTGCACCACACACATCTTCCCCGAGCACGCCCGAGGCACTGAGGGTACAGGGAGATGTACGGAGGCACAAACCCCCCTGGATGCTGCACGGCACTGTTTACCCCTGACTGCAAAGGGATTTTCACAAGCACTGCCCCCAGGTAGAAGCAGTGGCTGGAAAGCAGCTTGTGATCCTGCTCCAGGAAAGGCAAAGCAGACGGGCTAAGCCCAGTAAGTCCCTCGCTTCAGACAGATGGCCAGCTACAAAACAAAGCGCCGCCAGGTCTGCCAAGTGCAACATTCCAGTAGTGGCACATCCCAACCCAATCCTGTTCCCTACGACTGCAGCAGCCAAGCTCACAGGCTTCAGAAGAAACTGAAAGCTATTCAGAGGGCACTGGGCCAAGCATGTTGCGTTGTACAAGAGTTCCATGGAAAAGAAATCCCCTCCTGACCACTACAGACCCCTGGTTCGGTTATGCTGACTTCTCATCAGCTTTCCTAAGAGAACCGCACAGCCCGAAGCCACGCCAGCCGTCAGACACCCACCTTCCCGCTGTTCATTTGTCAGCTGCTCTTTGGGGAATTCCACATCAAATGTGATTATTAGCGAGCCTTTGATGTTATTGTTATCAAAATTGGGAAGACCTTCTCCTTTCTTCCACAGTTTGGCCCCAGGTTTTGTAATTTTATCCCGAGCAACATGGACCTAGAGACAAAAGAAGTTTTAGTTCATAGCTACTGTTCTGGGTACGTACCCCAACCCCCCAAACGCCCTTTGCAGCCCACTGAACAACTTCAACTGCTATTGATTGCTTGCCAGAGATAGCAACATGCTAGAGGACCAGGGAGCATTACTGCCAGGACACGTGGCAGTGCTAACACCAAAGACAGCCCACGCAATACTGCTCTGGCAGCCGGGAACCCAGGTTCTCACCATACACCGCTTTGGCTCTGAAGGAATTGGTGTGGAAGTCTCTAGCTGAGGGGACGCTGGGCACAGCCAGCAGCTGCACAGCCCCCATGCAAACCAGCCCTCAGCACAAGAGGCCTGGCAGCTAAATTTTAGTTACACAGAGCAGGAAAGCAAACTGTTTCCTCACCTTGTGCCCATCCAAGTGGGTGATATCCATTTCAAAACCTGTAAGTGCCTCGACCAGCGAGATTGTCACGTTTGTATACAAGTCATCTCCTCTTCTTTCAAAGACTGGGTGCCTGTGGAAATAAAGAGACTGGAACATCCCTTCTTTCCTACAGGAAAAGCGGGTCCTCTAGCTTCCTCCCCTCTCTTTGTGAAAGGGTGTAGAGATTTCACAGAAGTCAGAGAGGAAGTGAAGAATGAATGAAATTTAGCTTCATTTTCCTGTGTGAGATGCGTACTACTAATAACCTTTCTATTTCTAGGGCAATGAGTGGCAAGGTGTGTCAAGAAGCGATGACTCACCCAGCAATCTTCCTTACATTCTCTTACAATAGGGAGATCGCATGTTTATGGAAAAAGGAGATACTTCATGTGATTCAGGCAGGAGCTAACTCATGCCAGAACTCAGGCCAAACACAACAAAAGCAGAATACTACGGCAGCATCTCAGCAGTGGTGAACCCTCCAGCATCCTTGGGGCTGAACATCCTGCACAGCCCTGACTACCGGGCCCCTGGCTGTACCAGCTCTGCTGAAGGGTAAGCTACACGCTAGCCAAGCAGGCAACACCGGCCAGAAAATTGCTCGCAAACTTCCTCTACAGTAACCAGAAAGAGTGGTCCAACAGGGCCAGCCACTTACTTAAGAACTTTTATTCGGAAACGCAGATCTCCTGGCTCCCCATCCACATGGGGTTCACCTGTGAAAGAAAGAAGAGCTCTGTTTAAAGGAGCCAGTTTGTGCAACTGCAGAAACAAACAGCGCATTGTTTCTTTACAACAAACAGCAAATACCTACATGTATACATGACAGAGATTTGCAGCTCACGTGTTCGAGGGAAAAACGCAACTAGTTGATTCTTATGACTACAACCCTGATAACAAGTATTTTTTGCTAAACAACCCAGGATTTTCAGAGCGTTCCCTCAATGAATTCATTGGCTTGGACTGGCGCACACTTCGTTGGGTTAGAAACTGGCTGGATAGCCAGGCCCAAAGAGTCGTGGTGAATGGAGCCAAGTCCAGTTGGAGGCCAGTCACTAGTGGCGTCCCCCAGGGCTTGGTGCTGGGGCCAGTCCTCTTTAATATCTTCATTGATGATCTGGACGAGGGCATTGAGTGCACCCTCAGTAAGTTCGCAGATGACACCAAGTTAGGTGCGTGTGTCGATCTGCTCGAGGGTAGGAAAGCTCTGCAGGAGGATCTGGATAGGCTGCACCGATGGGCTGAGGTCAACTGCATGAAGTTCAACAAGGCCAAGTGCCGGGTCCTGCACCTGGGGCGCAATAACCCCAAGCAGAGCTACAGGCTGGGAGAGGAATGGTTGGAGAGCTGCCAGGCAGAGAAGGACCTGGGAGTGATGGTGGATAGTTGGCTGAATATGAGCCAGCAGTGTGCTCAGGTGGCCAAGAAGGCCAACGGCATCCTGGCTTGCATAAGAAGCAGTGTGGCCAGCAGGGCTAGGGAGGTGATTGTTCCCCTGTACTTGGCTCTGGTGAGGCCGCACCTCGAGTACTGTGTTCAGTTTTGGGCCCCTCACTACAAGGAGGACATGGAGGTGCTTGAGCGGGTGCAGAGAAGGGCGACGAAGCTGGTGAGGGGCCTGGAGAACAAGTCCTACGAGGAGCGGCTGAGGGAGCTGGGCTTGTTCAGCCTGGAGAAAAGGAGGCTCAGGGGCGACCTTATCGCTCTCTATGGGTACCTCAAGGGAGGCTGTAGCGAGGTGGGGGTTGGCCTGTTCTCCCACGTGCCTGGTGACAGGACGAGGGGGAATGGGCTTAAGTTGCGCCAGGGGAGTTTTAGACTGGATGTTAGGAAGAACTTCTTCACTGAAAGGGTTGTTAGACACTGGAACAGGCTGCCCAGGGAAGTGGTGGAGTCACCATCCCTGGAAGTCTTCAAAAGACGTTTAGATGTAGAGCTTAGGGATATGGTTTAGTGGGGACTGCTAGTGTTAGGTCAGAGGTTGGACTCGATGATCTTGAGGTCTCTTCCTACCTAGAAATTCTGTGATGAATTCAGTTTGCTGTTGTAACGACTTGCCCACACACTAACAATATCCGTCCTTTTCCTGTTAAAGGACTTGAATTCCTTGGACTAAGGGGATTCCCACACATGCTCAAGTCAGAAGCAGATGTTTCTGTTCAAGTTACCATCTGCAACATCTGATTTAGGGCTTTCTTGTGTGTCTGTCCAATACCAGCAGAGGGAGTGTATCACAGTCTTTGCTAAGCGTGGATAACACTCTACATGCTCCTGGATTTCAGCAGCACACACTGGACACAGTACTTCCAATAGCACGTGCTGATTAGATCCCCAAAGCAGGGCTCGGACCCTTTCACTGTCATGATGACCACCCTTGCAGCAAGGAAAAGGAGCAAGTTACAGCTGGGCAGCGCCCGTATACAGACCTTCCCCGATGAAGGGATACTCCATGCCATCCCTCACACCCGGCTCTATCTCCACTTCTAGCGTTCGCTCTTCATTCACGAGCCTGCAAAGGGGAAGAACAAGCAAGTGCTGAGTTTCCAGCATCAGGTGGTAGCAGCTCCTTATGTTCCTGGGAGAATGGTAACACCCCCACACGTTAACACGTTCCTTGCTCACATCTAAAACTGGAGGCCTTTCTCCCACACTAATACTCATCTAGGAGAGAGGGCAAAGTTAGGCTCCTAAACGCACAGCCAGCATCTGGATACACCACTACAACACGGCATTCCTCATCCAGCTGTCCCCAGCTGGAAACTGTGGGCTTCTCCAACTTTGCTTCTGTAGGTTTCAGATATCAATATGGAATTTCTACTGCAACAACTGATTGTTCAAGGAGTAAAGAACTGAAAGAGTAAATTGGTAAGCTCTTCATCTAACAGAGCTGGCCCTTACTACTCTAAAAATAAAGACTCTCTCTCCTTAGCCACGAGAAACCTGGGTTAAATGCTCCCAGATTGCCCAGGTCTTCCTGGTTGTACAGGCGCTTTTCTCCATCTAGTGGCAGGTTTTGAATAAACATGCACGTAGCACTGAAGAGCACAAAACTCACTTGACATTGGGACATTCATCACAAACAACTTCTTGAGTCATCTGGAAACGTCCAGGGCCCAACTGCGTGGTCCTCATCTCCTGCCGGCAGTTGCATTTCCGTTTGCCAGGTGCCTGCCTTGCCACTGGCTTGTTCCTAACCACCTGCACGAAAGAGGCTGACGTAAGCAGACAAACCAGCACCCCTGGGCCTTGATTCCCCAAACAGTCTGAACATAACTTGTTTTTTTACACTCTGCTGCCTCCATGGTAGCCGCATGTGATCTTGGCAAAACTCTAAGTGATTTTCTCCTTAATTTCTCTAAGCGGTTTTCACCTTATGCCTCCCGCTGATCGCACACTAAATTCCCAAGCACCAGAAAACCATCTCTGAGGTCCTATTGCCACCTTCCTAACTAGGAAAGGTAACACTAGGCTGAAACCTCAGCTGAAACCTGAACGCCTTTGGTTGCGATAGCTTCCTCGTTCCATACGCTGGGCAAAATTATTTTGAGTTTCTCATTTACCCACTCACAACATAAATTGGAGCATTTCGAACTCTAACACAGTACAGCAGAGATTGTGAGCACCAGAAATACAGCTTGCTTAGAAAATAATAATTAAAATGCCACTATGTTTTAATTAAATGCCATTATATGTTTGTTAAGTATGCAATCCAGAGATTCATAATGATGTGCTTGGCCACATAAAAAAAGTGACAAAAAATCCACAGCATGGTTTTCTAAGGATTGCTGAAAACCAGAGAACTAAATTAAGTGTTTTAGCCTCACACAACAATAAATTCTGGAGAGAAACCGCTAACACATTTTCCAGCCGTGCTACTGCAGACTGGCCACAGCTAGGCCCTGACAGGCAGTAAGTTACTGTCACAAGAGCATCATACAGGCAAGTTGCCAGATGGCAAAGATAACTGACGGAACAATGTATTGCTTTATCTGCTACCAAACAGCATCATAACATCATCCACTGACAGACACTGAGAAAACAAGCATCTGTTTTAGTTCTCTTCTTCTGGAGAAGAGAGAGTGGCCCGGCCAGCGATCTGAGAGCTGAGAACACGCTGGAGAGCCCAACAGGCCCGCAGACTTACCTCTACGAAGTTCCCTGAATACACCTCCTCCAGCGTAACCTCCAGGTCCACGATGATGTCGCTGCCCCGCGGGATGTTCCTGTCCTGTTGGCGAGGGTTACCTCCGAACATGAACCCGAAGTCCCCAAAAAAGCTAGAGTGAAGGACATCGGTCAGTTCAGGAAGGAATTCTGATCAAAGGCGGCTTTGCTGAAGAGAGCCACCCAAGGCAGCAGCAATGCCTCAGAACCTGATAGCTGCCTAACGGGAGGCCTCTCCGCACGGCTCTGTTGCTCAGCTACCCTCACCCTGAGGCACAAGCTCTGAGCTCTTCAAGTCAGCGCTAGCAGGTTGGTTTTCACAAGTTTAAGGACAAGCAGTATGAGGAAAAAAAAACCCTGACAAGTCTGGGTGTTCTTTCCCAAATGGACCAGCAGACGGTGGAAGTTCTCACTCAGGACTACATGAGAGGAGCGACTTAAGGAATTATTTTAGCAAATTAGTTCCTAGCAGAAACAGAAGGGCCTTGAAACAACTACGAGATCAGGTTCTGCCTGAGCAACAAGTGAATGCCTTCCAATTTTACTGATCAAAACTTTACAGTTGCTCTCTGGAAGTCACTCCAGCATTACCTTGCAAAAGGAAGAAAAGAACGCCCACATGCACACACAGTCTGTGATAAAATGTTAAATGACCACGTAGCAGAAAATGCAGGGGGGATGCTGTGTGTTTAATGCAGCTGCAGCACCTCACAAGTCACCCACGTGAGTGACAGCCGTCCGTGTGGACAGACAACACTGCTTCCCACTCACTGCTCTTGGAGAAAGGGCCACCACGAGACAGACAAATGTAACGGCATGTGGGATATCCACTGCAAACGTGTTTCTTCAAACCTTCAGCTGTCACCTCAGGTCAGTGCCCCTGAGCCAGTAAAAGCCCTTAACACTGAATTTGTCAAATGTATGCATAAGCATCACAGAATTACCGTTCTGACTACAGAGTAACCTGAAGTGGCAAAGTCTTACTGTGAGAAGATGTCTCCATGGGAACTCTGGTGCCCGTCCTTCAACCCCTCCTCACCATAGGCGTCGTACTGCTTCCTCTTCTCCTCGTCCGACAGCACCTGGCAGCGGGACACAGAGGGACAAGGCTTTTGCCCACAGCTGAACAGGGCTATTTAAACGAGGGGCAGAGAAGAGCCGTGCCAGGCTCTTACCAGGGGTCAAGCACCAATGCTTCAGGGTACAGAAGCATTGGCTACAACTTCTTCGCTGCGCTGTGAAGTTAAATGTTTGTTGGTTAAGCCCTTAAGTTAAAATTAGTTTATTAAAACAGCAGAAGCAATGCAGAAAATATGAACAATACTGAGTTTATCTTAATGAGTTGAGAAAGACTCAGAAGGGAATAATAATTTAAAACCAGCTCTTACAAAGCAGGAACTGCTTCTCAATGAAAAAGAAAACAACGCTCAAGGCACCCCCTCATTTCTCTGCTTGTTACCCTCTGCTTTAACCCTTGGACCACGTATTCCTCTGACAAGTGTTTCCTAACACTTAGCAATGAACGCACATTTACCTACCCAGTTGAATCTGCCAGGTATCCTAACTCTGCACCAGCTCAAACGCTGACCCTCACTTCTAAAAGCAGCCAAATTCAAAAGGAGCAGCCTCAGTACTAAGGTACAATAACGCATCCCAACACACAGCACTCAAGGCTGTAAAGCTTTAAAGTTTTAATTCCTAGGTGTTGATCTTTGCTCTTGCTCCTCAGGCACAGATCTGCAAATTTCTAGTCACACTTAGCCTCCCTTCCCTTTCCTGACCAGCTGATGATGTTTTGGAAGGTCACGGTTGCCAGGTTAGCTTTCAGAAGGTTAGAAAGGAGTGGGAACAGGTGGAGAAACTGGCTTAATGATGACCAACAGCCTGAAATCATAGCCAGCGATAAACATCAGCAACAAAGGAGAAGGAGAGGAAAAAGAAAAACCCACAAAACAGTAACTTTAACTATCAACTTCACCTTTCCAGGACTAGAGATAAGAGCTCAGTTCTCCCTCTGCCACCTAAGATTTGCATTAAAGCACCCGTTTCATAGAAGCAGGATAAGTTTTTCCTTCTGTGATCTGTTGGTGAAGGAACAGAATTCTCCTGGTGGACGACTGACAGTATCACAAGCAGTAACAAAGAATTAAAGAACAAAACATTTGCCTTTCCATTCATTTTGCTTCTTTCTGCAGGCTTCAGTGGAACACACCACTCCAAACATCACAAGGAAAGCTCTTGTTTGTTATGCTAAGTTGCCTCAAAAGCAAAGCAGCTACAGCGGGTAAGCTCAGAAAAATAAAAAAGACAGCAAAAACTTCATCCCCAAACCATCCTGAGACTAACAGCTGCTGTTACATGTAGGAGTCTCCTTTAATTGAAGCATCTGTGTCTGTGCCACTCAGCTGGCGTGTTAAAAATCACTCAGGCTGTTTGAAGGAAGGACAATGAACTGTTTAATTAACCTACTTCCCCCACATTTCTTTCCTAAAGACTTTGCTCTAGATACTCAGCAAGACAAACCTTGAGCAGCACTGGAGAGGCTGATGTTTTATGGGTGGTAAAAACCACCCTGGTTTAGGTGAGAGCATGCTGTGTTTGTTTTGCCTGTGCTGGCACCACAACTCCCAATTTTATGCCGAACAGCTTGGACTCTGATGTGCTATTTCTCACCTCACTTCCTCGTTCATTTTGTATTTGCATGTCGGAAGAACAGAGCAGTATCGGGGCGGCAGCTGGAGCCCTGCAGCACCCAGAGGTTTAGCTGCATCACCAGGCTGTACAGGGGGGACAGCCCCTTTCCTTCTGACCACAGCTCATGGTTCCAGCTCATCCTACAGCCCGACTCCTCTGAGGTAACACCAAGCCCCCACCTGGCTCCCTGTTGGTCAGTGTTCTTGTCTTCCTCAGGAGCCCTCTGCTCCAGGGGGCGGCAGGAGACCAGCAGTGGCAGAGGAAGCAAAAGGAATGAAACAGCAGCAGCTGCCCGGTGAGTTGTGTCCATGCCCATGCACGTGGCAGAGGAGAAAGCAGGTTTTGACTTAAAACACCTGGCTAGCAGTTTACACACAATTTACATGGTATGTTATGCTATCGATTATTATTCACATGCTGTTCCATTGTCGTGCAACAGAACTCCTTACGTTAATGTGACTAACAATTATAAAACGACTTTTTTTGGTCAGCCCAGCAGCCCCTCTGCCCACCTGTTCCCATTAGGCACAGCACCTGAGATCCAGCACAGGACCAGGGGAGGCCGGGTCTCCCCAGAGCCTCACAGAGGGGGGGTTTCCGTCTCCCCGAAGCCCTGCTGGGGGCGTGGGGCCGATTTCTACCCCAGTCCGAAGCCTCCCGGCGCCGGCCCTCACCTCGTAGGCGGCTCCCAGGTCCTGGAACTTCTCCTGCGCCCGGGGGTCGTCGGGGTTCCTGTCGGGGTGCAGCTGCAGCGCTAGCTTGCGGTACGCCTTCTTGATGTCCTTCACCGAGGCGCTGCGGGACACCCCCAGGATCTTGTAGAAATCCCTCCTGCAGCGGGGAGACACGGGGGGGGCGGCGGGGCCCCGTCAGCGCCTGAGGGGAGCCTGAGGCGGGCTGAGGGGGAGCTGAGGGGAGCGGCCGAGGGAAGCCTGAGGAGCCCTGGGGAGGGCTGAGAGGGGCTGAGGGGAGTCTGGGGAGGGGCTGAGGGCACTCACCCGGCGGCGGCCTCCCCGCAGAGGCAGAGCAGCAGCGGCAGCAGGAGGCTGAGGCGGCCGAGCCGCCCGGGGGCCATGGCGGCGGCGGGCCGGCAGCGGGGCGACGAGGAGGAGGCACCGCCACCACCCCGCCCGCCCGCCTCACGCCTGCAGCCAATGGGAGCGCGCCCCGCCCGCTCCGCTCCACCAATCCGCGGCGCACACTTCACCGGCGCCTCGGCGGCGGCCAATGGGAAGCGCGCTTAGAGGCGGGGTGGGGGCGGTCGCCGTACGGCAAAGGGGCCGTCATGGCGGCCGCCGTGGCGCTCTGGGTCCGTACGGAGCCGCCGCTGCTGGGCGCGCTGCCGCTGCCGCCGCCCGGCCGGCTGGGCCGCCCCTACCTGCGCAAGATGGCGGCGTACGCGCGGCGGCGGGCGGCGGAGGGCTGCTTCCCCCGGCTGCGCTGGGCGCGCTGGCGGCACATCGCCTGCGGCAAGCTGCGGCTGGGCCGCGGCCTGGCCTGGCTCTACTTCCAGCGCTTCCTCCGCCTCCTCCCGGCCCCGCCGCCCCGCAGCCTGCGGAGAGCGGAGGCGGAGGCGGCGTGCGGCAGCGCCGAGGAGCTGGAGAGGGAGCGGAGCAAGGCACGGCCGGGATGGGGCTGGGGTTGGGGATGGGGCTGGGGGTCGGGGTCCGCCTGTGCCCGTCCTGACGCCGCGGTGTGTCCCTGTGTCGTTGTCTCGCTCCCCCGCAGCTCTCGGTGGACACGCTGCAGTTCCTGCTCTTCCTCTACCTGCAGCAGCTCAGCCGCCTGTCCCTGCGCACGGCGCTCCGCGGCGAGCAGTGGCCCAGCCCCGCGGCCGCAGCCCCCGGCCCGGCGGGGAAAGGAGCCGGGCAGAGCAAGGTGAGTGCCCCTCCAGGGGGGTTTTATGGGGAAAAACGGCTGTTTTTGGGCTGGGGGAGTGAGGTGCTGCGTGTGGTGAGGGTTCTGGGCTGGGGGAGCTTGGTTAAATAATAACTGATGCGAGGGGGGTGTGGGGTCCGCACCAGCGCTCCCACAGGTTGTGGGAGCTCGCTCGGAGCCCTCCCGGCTCGCTGGTTAAGAAGCAGCAGCCTCCGCTTTCAGGCAGCTCTTCCTTCCTCAAAAGCTGCTGTCCTACCTCCTCTTACAGAGCCAGGGGGTCCCAGGGCGCTCCCTAACAAAGTGACCTGAGGTTGTGCTTCAGAGAGGCTGCGATGCAGTCAGGCAGCCACCTGGAGCACAAACGCCTCCTGTAAGGTGTCCTGAAAGCAGATTTCGGGTGGGTGTAACTCTGTGAGTTATAGGTTGACCCCATCGGGATAAAGGCTGGCTGCAAACCTCAGCAGGTTTGTTGGGGCTGGGCTGCTCTGAGCTGTGCAAGCACAGGCAGGGCAAGCTGAAGTGACTGAAAATGGGTAGCCCTGGTAGATCTAACGAGGAGATCTAGCAAACGAGGAAAGAAATGAGAGGACCTGATAGATGGCTGTGAGCCGGGTGGCACAGGAGCACCCAGTGGAATTGAAAAGTTGATGTTGTCTTCAGACTGCTGCTCAGGTGTCACTTTGACACAAAACTCTGAACAGGAACGAGGGCTGCTCTGTGCATGAGAGAGTCTCTGTCACAACGCTGGGCTCTCCAGAGGAGATGCTCGTGGCTGCATGTTGTGCCCCCTCACGTGGTGAGGACAACGTGTAACCGCAGCTGGGTGTTCATTCTGCAGCTTGCAGGCCAGCAAAGGTTGTCTTTATTAACGTCTGCTGCAGCTCCAATCCTTCACTCTTTGTGGTATGGAAACCTTTAGAATTTGAACTAGTGCTTTTTTCAGGGGTTGGTTGCTTTATTGGTCCACTTGCCTGCGAAGAAATGACCCCCTGCTTTTTTTTTTTTTTTTTCTGCGGCTCCTCATCAGAAGCACTTAATCATAGCTGAAGGTCTGGAGCAGATGCAGCGATTTTCCAGCAGAGCAGTTGTAAGACCTTGGCTGTCAGCTATTGATTTGTTTCCTACCTTCAGTGCTAGCAGCAGCTGGCTGAGTTTCTGTGGGAGGGATTGCAGGGGAATCTGTTTCTGCTTTCCAGAATGAAATAGCTGGTGTTTGGAGTTAGAATAAGAACGCTTTTCTTTCTTGGAGGCACTTGCTGATGAGTCTGATTTTCTTTCTGTGTTTGGGAAGGGCAGAGCAGTGGGACCAGGCACTGTGTCTGATCATCTTCCCCTCCTTTAAAACGAGTTAGGCAAGGGTGTTTGTACAGTAGTGGTGGAGTTTGTAATCTCTCTAAGAACTCACCTCACTCTTGGTTTTTTGCTCCCTAAGAACTGGAACGACCAGGACCACCTTGCCTTCTTGCTTGCCCACCTCTCGGACATGCTGGAACTGCTGCTGGAGCCGGAGCAGCTCAGCGCCTCCTCCCACGCCACCAGCAACAGCTTGGTGTCTTACGAAGCCGTCTGTGCCCTCAGCTTTCTCGTTGAAGGGACTGTGGAGGGCTCAGGGACCGTCCATCCTCTGCACGAGCTTGCCCTCTGGCAGCCCTGTCAAGAGAAAAACGGCTACTCAAAGAGCAACAACGCCTTCTCCTTCCCCAAGCTGGAGAGCTGGCTGCGCTCCTGCCTGACGACAAACCCTTTTGGAATGACTGCCTGCCTCAGGTCTGGGAAGAAGCTTGCCTGGGCACAGCAAGGTATCTGCAGGCCTTGCCTTTACTTTTAGAAATAACTTTCCAGCCTCGATTCCTCTTGCTTAGCAAGCATGTGGCAGGGAATGGCCTTTCTTTCCTCCAGCTGATAGTGAAGATGGGGAAAGTGAGAGCTTAGGGGTGAGTCTGCAGGAGTGCGGCACCTGTGTGTGCTTTTCCAGTCCTCAGATCACTTTTGTGAGCAAATGTTAATGACTTAGTTTTCAAAGACCCCCCTGAAGAAGGTCAGTATTGCAACCTTCATTAGTACAGCCAAACACAGAAAATAGATAATGTGATGTGTTTGTGGCAAAGCCGAGAACTGACTGGGATTTTTCATGCCTTGAATCCCAGCCCTTCACCCACAACGGCACTGTGGAGAGCCAAGGCACCTTTCCCCTTAGAAAGAAGAAAAAAAAGTTTATTTTTTTTAATTTGACCGCACAATAGCAAGAGTGGCAGTGCGTTAGGTAGAACAGTGAGGTTGCTCAAGGATTGTGCTGTAGGGGGAGCATTTTGCTGGTTTAGCATGTCTTAAAGTGTGCTCTCCATACTTTGAACACAACGCTGAACACTTGCCCTAAAGACCTTCCTGCCAAGCTCAGATTTGTGGCCGGGAACTGGAAATGGAGATGCCCATGTCCTGGCTTGCAGAAGGCTTTGGCTGCCCTGAATGGTTTTGAAGGTTTTTTGATTTTTCGGTGTGCCCTGGAGCTTCTGAGTGCTGTGTCCTGCCCAGTAGGCACCTGTGGGTGGTACAACTGTTGCGTGGTGACACGGTGTCACCGTGCTACTGTCAGGTTTTGGGCTGATTCCTTTCGGGAGGGATTGCCAGGCAACATGGATGGTGAACCATCGTGTCTGTGTCTCTGTAGGAGGCATGTATAGCCTCTTTGTTTTCCTTCATTTTAAATGTATTAACTTTATTTTGCAGTAGAGGGAACAACCAGGAGAGCAAAGATTGCCTGCAATGCTCCTGTGGTGCCAGAGGTATTCCCCATGGTGATAATGAGCCAGGTGTACAAACAGACGCTGGCCAAGAGCTCGGACACCTTGGTGGGGGCTCACGTAAGAATTCATCGCTGCAATGAGTCCTTCATTTATCTCCTCTCTCCTCTTCGGTGAGTTTTCGTTCCCTTGAGGCCCAGCCAAATATTTTTTCAGCGTTTGTTTGAGTGCTAAGCTCTTGGTAGGTGGATTGAGTAGCGAGAAAGTTCTGGCTGCAGTCTTTCCTGCTCACTGTGTCTTCGTTCCGTTGCTCTTTTGCAGCTCTGTGACCATTGAGAAGTGCCGGAACAGCACTTTCGTGCTCGGCCCTGTGCAGGTGGCCGTTCACGTCCACAGCTGTGACAGCGTCAAGGTCATCGCGGTGTGCTACAGCTTGTCCCTTTCTTCCACCACGGGCTGTACTTTCCACGTTCTGACGCCCACCCAGCCCCTCATCCTCACGGGTAACCAGGCGGTCAGCCTCGCCCCGTTCCACACGCACTACCCCATGCTGGAAGACCACATGGCTCAGGTGGGCCTGGCCACCCTGCCCAACTACTGGGACAGCCCCATGCTGCTGGGCAAGGAGAGCAGCGACACCAGCGTCTTCCGCCTCCTGCCGCCCTCTGACTTCTACACCTTTGTCATCCCGTTTGAGATGGAAGGAGACACCACGGAGACGCCGGGGGGGCTTCCCCACGCCTATCAGAAGGCACTGAGTCAGCGGGAGCAGAAGGTACAGATCTGGCAGAAAATGGTGAAGGAGGCGTGCCTGAGCAAGTGAGTGCCGCGTCCCGACGGGTGTGAGCTGTGCTGAAGCTCAGCGCGGTCGTACAAACAAGTTTCATTTAATGTGGTTCTGCAAAAGTGCTTTAGTAATGGGTCGGTTTCTGTGAGCTACGTCTTGCATGCCAGTCCTAAAGTACGAGTACTTGGCAATCTTGAGATCCTGATCTTCAGTATTGTGGCAAGGGGAATAATGTTTACAGTTAACTCTGCAGGAGGTGCTTTCTCCTGATTGCATGCTTGCAAAGCTGAAGGGGAAGCATGCCTAGATGCTGCTGAGGGCCGAGGCGAGGGATCTGTCCTGGTGGCACGAGTTTACAGCTTACCTCACGCTGGGTACTGTCTCCTTGCTGTCTCTGTTCTGCTTCCAGTGCCGCATGCTGACGTGGGTGAGATCTGGGCACGCACCCTGAACAACAGCTCCACAAATTATTGGCCTGCAGCTGATGGGTGATCATTCTTAGCCCCAAGCTTTACATTGAGATCGAAGCTTTAAATTACTGTCCCACCTGTTTGTTGAGGTGAGCTGAGAATATGCATGTGGACCATTACTGTAAATCACCTCACGGACAGTAGCTTTTAAAGTTCTTTTTAAAATCCTCCGCCCAGCATTTACTGTTCTAAGTAGTCCCAGCCTAGCCTGTCTTGTGTACTGATACACATCCATTTGCTTTCTCAGCACCTGCTGGGGAGTTCTGAAAGAGTTGACCTTCCTTCCTTTGTTAACACGTTTTCTTGAGCAGCCAGCCAGATTGGGCAGGTGTAAAAAGCTGTCACCTTCAGTTTTGCTGCTTTTATCTTCTGTGAACCATTTTGATGTAGCAACCTGAAGGATTTGGCTTCAGGACAAACAGAGAATGGGGGTAGAAGTGCAGATAGTTGATTTTAAAGACCTGAAGAGGTGAAAACAACTTTTGATCCTTAAGCTGTGCTTGCACTGTATATATTTTCTTCCTATTCTGTGCTCAGCTGATGAGTTGCAATGGGCTTGTAACTGGGTGAGAAGCAGGGATCTCAGAGGGGTTTGGTCTGTGGGACACAGGGAATATGAAAACCACCTGTTGGGTCAGTCAACAGTTCCTTTCATACCAAGCTGAGGAATTTGAGTCTGTTTGTTCATTGTTCTGGAGCAGCTCGCTCAGCTTTCCCTGTCCCTTTGTGGCATTCAGAGAGCTCAGGAGCCTGCAGTTTGAAAGAGCTCCAGAATGAGGGGGGGAGAAGGGATTCTTGGGTGGGATTCTGCTACAAATAGAGGATGGTTGAGCAGAAGTGACCCAGTAGCGGTGACAAAGGTATAAAAACCTTCACAACTCTAAGCTCTTAAATCTTGAAGAGCAGCAGAGAGGAAAATCTGAACCTTGACTGCTGTGCTGGAGTCATCCTTGTGTTTATCAGCCTCATCTGAGGTGCTTCTTGTCTCTGCAGCCATTGCCCTCTCAGTGCTGTTGCTCTTCCCTCAGGGTTTTATGAAGGTATTTTGCCCATCAAAATCTTACAGCGGAAGGAATGTTAGATAATGCGGATGATGTGCGTAGTTTTAGTGTCCTCTACAGCAGTCACAGGAGGTGGGAGCTTGGTACTGGATTGCTTTATTTCATAAAAGGGGAAAAAGGGGACCAGGTTTAGAAGGTTGCTGAAAAGAAGCTGGGCAGCTGACAGTGTGTAGTGTGTCTGTCCCCTGCAGGCAGGGAGAGGACTATACAGACAACTTGGAGCAAGCAGATTATCAGGTGTGCAGAAAGAAAAAAAAGCTGCTGGTGCTTGAGCAGGGAGGTGAAACAAACTGTTATCAGTAAAAGCCATCTTTCAAAAACTTGAAGTTGTCCGAATGAGGAAAGTGGGCTTAAAAAAAAAAAAAAAAGAATATAAAAGAATGTAAATCCTGCCAGGCTAAAGGTAAAAACCCCATAAGACAGGACCAGTAAGAGAGCTGGAGGAACAACTTGCAAAAGCGTCAAATCCTGCTTGCTTGTTTTCTGAGCACATCAGACAAAGTCTTTCAGGGTCGGCAGCAGATCGAGGTGTATAATAAGCACGTGGAGAAGATAAAGCCATGAGAGAAGAGAGGAGTGACTGCCTTTGTGTTCACGTTCACTGGGGAGGAATTTAGGTTAGCTTCCAGCCTAGAAGCCTGCTTTCTGGGGAATTTGTCAGTGAATGTCTCCAATGGAAGTGACAGTACAAAGAAGAAGAGCCTTTAAATTGAAAAAAGGGTGTGGGTAAACTGGGGCCCTCTGAAGCTGAGTGGCACAGAAATGAATAGGGATGGTTTGCTGCTTTTCCCAGTACAGGATAGGAGCATCAAAACAAATTAGGAACGAGTCAAAGCAAAACCACACAAAATCTCCAAAGGATATTGAAGATGTTCATGTTTTACTTTGGTTCAGAAATGTATTGTGTAAGCTCATAGAAAAAGAAGTCTGTCAGGAGCTATTCAACACTAACGCCACCTTTGGCATAAGAAATTCAGGAGCTGAAGTGATCCCAGATGGCTGGGAAGTTCTGGAGAAATACTGCCATGAGGCTGTGCTGCTCTTGGATGTTTGATCATTGCCAGAGAGAGTGATAGAGGTGATATACCCTGTTATTGTTGGTCTTGCCAAAAGAAAAAAAAGTTATTTCCTAGTAAAGGGAGTTATTTGAGGAGTGGTGTTTATACGTATGTCTTTTCCACATCTCCATTCTCTCTTTTCCAGATGTTGTCACAACAAAATTTTCTGTTTCCATTGCTTGAACATTCATTACTGATCCTTTTCTACCTTTTCAGATGGTTTTTAATCTGTGCTCTAAGATTAAAGCAGAGGAAGCCTTATGGAGCAGGGTGGCTGCTAAAGGAGTGGGAAGTTTGTGTTGCTTGTATAACTGCTGAGTTCTACCTTTGGGGTTAACTTCAGTTACATTCACGTGGTAAAAACCTTCTCTTCATGGTACAGGCAGTTCTTGAACCAAGGCCAGCTCTTAGCTGATATGTTTAGAGGCTTGTTTCGGTAGAGAAGGTGAGGTTTAGAAGAATAATACTACAAAAAAAGTATGACTTTTGCATGCTTCCTTGCTGATCATCTTCTTTTGGTTGCAGGGATCAGAGGAAGCAGTTCCAGATGCTGGTGGAAAGCAAGTTCTATGAATGGCTGATTCAGACAGGGAACCGTCAGCAGCTGGATAGCCTCGTCCCTCCTGCTGTGGGCTCCAAGCAGGCAGCAGGGTAGCATCGTGTTCCTGTGCAACAAAAGGAAAGGAAGGGTGAGTACAGGGCTTCTCTTGATTCTTCTGTATCTAGAAGACTTGTCTCGTATTTGTACGTACAGCCTAGGCAGAGGAGGAAGAAGCTGGAAGCTGCTTGTTGGAGATTCTCCCGAGAGCTGTGCATTTGGTTTTAGTTCTCATTTTGCAGTCAAAACCTCTTTTTAGTTTAAGCCTGTTCTGTGTGTACTCAGCACCTCCCTTATTCTCGGCAGGTGGTGTTTGATTTGCTGGGGTCATCTGTGTGCATCTGTGAAGACAGATAGGCTTATTGTACATAATCTGAAGTAAAAACTTATTTGAACAGCTGCCTTTTTAAAGAAGCTGTGTATTAATATCTGTACTCACCTGACTCACTTTCTGTTTAAGAGAATTGGGCGAGACTTTAATTATTTTGCAGTCTCTTTCTCTTCCTAAGCAGAAGCTGGAGGCAGGCCCCTATCCTGTTCTTCGGCTATTGCATATTTCAAACCATAACAAACTTTTTTTTCCCCCTTTAGTCTTCATGTTGCTTTCTCTTTGCTAGTGTTGGGCCTAAACTTTGCTCCTCTCCTTTGTTACAGAGTTGTAGGAAGAGAAAGCAATACCCTGATGGCGGTTCTCATCACGACTCTGCAGCTGTCACGACTGAACACGCTTGATGTGGATCTGATGCCCAGCCTTGGAGTGGATTTGGACATCTCTCTGGTTTAGGATTTCAGTTGCTGCCACTTTCCCAGGAGTGTGCTGTAACTATTCTGTGGGTAACTGAGGAAGCGCATGCTGCTGGAGGAAGATGAGCAAGCGTGCCTGCCCCTTGTCGCAGGGCAGCTGGTGCCAGGTAGCATCCGCGGTGTGCAGGTGTCCACCGAAGGAGCCTCTCCTGGTGTGGCGCTGGACGTAGGCCTGGCTGTCCCACACATCCTTATGATACAAGCCAGCTGCACTGTTTTTATAAATGTGAAAAGCAAATGTTTTGATTTTTTTTTATGAATGAAATTCTATAGATTTTTTTAAAATACAAAGATGGCACTTAAGCAATGTGATTTTTGTGGAATTACCTTTCTTGTACGTTTGCTTTGTTTTGACAAGTGTCAATAAAATAGAGTTCTCAGAAAAGCCTGGCATGTGTTCTAGGGAATGAGTTTTACCTACACAGTTAGTGTTAGAGGGACACAGCATCTTCACAGCTTTGATGAAAGGTGACCCGGTCAGCTGAGAGAAAAGTACCAAATTCTTAGCAGCAAAGGAGCTGAAGGCTTTGAAGGTTATCTTAGTGCAATGTTTTGATAGAAACACAGTTTCCTGCCTTTATTTCCTGCAAAGAGTATCAACATGAATGAGTCCTGTGCTCATTTTGTGCTAGCAGACCCTGTCTGCAGTGGAGCTGTCCTGAACCTACTGGGTTGCTTTCTAATAGTGTCTTGGTCTGGGTCGGGCTTTGGTCATTGCAGGACAGCATTTGGATTTAAAAAATGAAATATCTGTGAGTGGCTTCTCAGCTTCCTGGCAGTGATAGATGTGAGCAGCAGCACTAGGTGATTGAAGACACCTAAAATGGGAGGAGGATGAGATGCTGCTGAGCACCTGTCTGTCTCCGATGGTCATACCTGACTGTGAATTCCTCCGGTGTTCAGCAGGGCTGCAGCAGCGTGTGTGGGGTGGCACGCGGAGCCGCTGTCGTGAGACTGCCCTGACAGATTTGAATCAGGGTCTGTGTGCTTCAGGCGCAGCGGTGCCAGCTTTGTGCCTTTGTTCCGCTAAGCTGCGGGGTTGGTGCAGTGAATAGCTGCAGGGGTGGTTTTTATAACGTGGAGGCTCAGGGGTGTGCGGGTGTACAGAAGCCAGCGTTCCTCGCCCTCCCTGCTTGGTGGGCCAGTTAAAAGAAATGATCCCTTGCTTAAACTGCAAGCAGTGGGGTAAGAATTCTGAGTTAAATTTGTGTCAGTGGCAGGCTTCTTCAGAGATTCAGGTGCATTCTTTGCTATTTACTGTCACTTTTGGGGTGTATGGCCAGAAATGCTTCCTCTCCTTGATGTCAGGCACCGTTTAAAGCAATATAGCTCAGCTGAGGGCGTGCTGTAAAAATGCACGATACCTTTGCTGCAGTGAAGTTTCCACGTAGGGCTTTTGAAGCACAGCCTCTGAGCAGAGGCTGTTCTTTGCGAGCTGTGGTCTGCTCTGAGCACGTGCTCACCCTTTCCTAGCTGCACCCTTCATTGCAAGGGAACGTTCTCTAATAAATATTTGTGTTTCTTCCTTGCAAACGGGGATGGGCCTTTTTAGAGCTGACTAGGATGCTTCTTGTTTAACATGCTTAAAAGGGAGAGCAGCCAAAATGCCCTCCCCCCTACCCCATCCTCCAGGGCTTGGCAGGGGGCTGCGTGCTTTGAGTGCGTTTGGCAGAGTTTTGGTGTTCTGACTCAGCAAATGGTAACAAAGGGAGGACAGCGAAGCCTTCCTTTATTCCATAATCCCGTTTGTTTTTCTGGAAACCGGCTATAGCCTCAGAATCACTGACTCAATTTTTGGATCCTATTCTCATGACAAAGCGGCTGGCTGGTTTAAAACAAGCCCACTATAAAAGGGGCGCCTCGCATCCTGGCTGTTTGTAAGAGGTCCTGACGTGCCTCCAGCACTGGGAAGTTTGGCTGCAACAGAAAATGTCCAGAGCTGGAACCAAGGTAAGTTTATTTGCAACCTACACACGATATTTTCAAGTACACTGAGGTTTGATGCCCTGTAAATCGATGGTGAAGGCTGCAGTGCCAGCAGTGAGCATGATGAGGTGCGTTTGCAGAACTAGGTCTCGTGGAAAACTTCCCTGGGATGAGCCGAGTCCTACCAGCAGCTGCTGAATCCCCCTTCTGTGGTGGAGCAAAGGGACAGACCGATGGCTGAATCATGGCTGTAGCACCAAAGGCAATAGCACTGACAAGGGAGGAGAACCATTTGTGATCTGGTGGAATCAGGAGGGGTGACTTAAACTGAAGAGGTAGGTCACAAAGCTCACCTTCAGCTGGGGCAGTGTGTGTTAGGTGGGGATCCAGCTCAGATGCTGGGAGCTTCGATGTGGAGGTGGCAAAGCCCTGCTGGCTGTTCCCACAGACAGTGCTGTAGGCTTGGGATTGGGGCGCAGGGGTAAGGGTGAGAACTTGGGGCTTGTGGACCGCTTCCCCTGGGCAGTGTTGAACAACTGCTAAGAGCCTGTGGACAGCTGAACGGCGTCCCCTTGTATTCCCTTGCCAGATTATGTCCCTCTTAGCCCGCGGAGGCTTTAAGGCCCAGCGGGCAGAGAGCTCGGGGGCAGAGTGGTTTTGCAGGCACTGGTCTGTGCTGCGGAAGGTCTGGACCCGCTCTCTGCTTCCCTGCTCCTTTTGTCTGGTTTGAAGTGATTGAGCTATTTCCGAGAGGTCTTTAGAAACTGAGCGTGGTGTGCCACTGCCTCCCAGCCTGGGGGCTGCAGCTGTGCAGGCTTTATGTACCCGTGCATGAAGGTGCTGCAGAATGTAACTGCCTGCCATCTGCATGAAGATACTTAAGTGTGTGCTGTCCCTGCTGGAAGCCCCGTCCTCTGTTAGGGTGCTTTGCCCTGGCTGATTGTGTGCTGTGGTGTAGCAAAACGTCTGGGATGAGTGAAGTCAGCGCATGAGCCCAAATCTTATCTGTTCTCTGTGCCGTGCTCTCATGTAGCACATTCCAGGGAGAGAAGAAAAAGGCAAAGGAGAGAATTAAGTGCTATTTCCCACAACGTAAGCAAGTGGTCTGCCCTAGAAAGGGATCACCATCCCCATGCTGCCTCTGTAGAATGCCATGGGTGCTGGCAGGTATTGCTTAAGGGTGTTGTTCACAAGTGTCCCTCTAACAGACCTGCTGTTGGGAAGAAAAGTGATAACTGCTATGAGGTGGCTGAGGGAGGGAGAGTTTTGCAGTTGTGTAAGGAAGATCTGCCGTGGCAAATCTGTTATCTGCCAGGTAAGCCCCAGAGCAATGTTTGGGCAGTGAGCGGTTAATGGGATGGAGCTGCAAGCAGGGCAGCTCCATGGCTTTGCTGACAGAGGTGATTTGCGTCCAACCTACAGATCTGGAATTGAAATCTGTAATTCACCTGTCGTTATCCTGCTGGTGAGAACCATCAGTCTGCTCTGCTTGTGCCCACAGGCCCGAAGGAAAGTTTAGGGGTGCCGGGTCTGAGGGTCTGGAATGAGCTGAGGGGGTGTGCAAAGGGCGATGGTGGGGAATGGGTGGGCAGGAGCCTGCTCCTTACATCTTCCTGTTAAGTGCTCACAGAATAAACCAACAAACCACGCCTCTAGTTGGTCACTGCTCCTTGATGCATTCTCAGATTTGGTTTTGGCTTCGTGGCTTTATAAGTCCAGGGAGAAGATCTCCCAAGGAGCAGCGGGTAGCATTGCCAAATGGAAATTCCCTTGTGTTCCTCAAGGTGGGAAAGGAACATGAAATGAGCTCTCCTTCTGTGTTAGAAATAGAGGGCCAGCTTAACCAATTCAGCAAAGCGTTGCTGTGACAGGGCAAGATAACCAAGGACATAAATCCTCTCCCCAGACTAGGGTTGGGCTGAAGGGGCACACTGACCAACCAACCACCCTAGGAAAATGGAAAGGTCGAATGCTGTCTGAGTTTGTACTGCGTTGGATCACTGACCTGCAGATCAGTTGGTTCAGTGCAAGGCTCTAGAAGACACTGGAGTAAGAGACTGATTCATGTCAAACCGATGTAATTTTCTCTAGGAGAAATTTGACAGCACTTCATAGTAGGAATGCTTTTGACATGGTCTGACTTCACTGTACCATAAGCAAACAAGGGATATAGTCAAAAATAGACATGGTGGTTTGGGAACCCTTACTCCAAAGAGCAGCTCTCGAGTAATTGTCATCTGGAAGGACCGAAAGTGAGGGCTGCACAAAGAGCTGCTCTAGGACTTGGTGATCAAAGGACCTCTGAACTCTGTGGACATCACTTCTCCAGGTCTGGTGATACCTTGGGCAAGAGGGATGGGATCTGCTCACCAGCTCTCAAGATCAGGTTGGAACAGGTTGTGATGAAGCAAGAGGAAAAAGCACCCCTGAGTGAAGTGCTTTGCCGTCAGCTGCTCGGCTGTAGTGCAGATCTTTGGAAAGAAGCACGGTGATGAATTGGGAATTTGTTGGCCGTGTCAAACTGGTGACAACAGCAAAGCACCAAAGCAGAACAAGCCAACTACAAACACAATCAGTGATACAAACTGAGCTACCCACATACTTGAAGCACTTTATTTTTATTTATTTATTTTTTGGCATGGGTAAAGCTCAAGTGATATCCAGTTGTTGGCATTGACTTTCTCAAAAGCAAACTGTGGATCAGGTTGGGTGGGGGCAAGGAGAATGATCTCAGGGCTTGAAGACAAGGCCCAGGAGGGAAGAGACCTCACCACTCCCTTGTCATAGAGGCCTGACTACAAACGCTCAATAAGCCAACTGCCTGGTACAGCCCGTAGACTACGTATGGCTCCCTTGGCTGTAATTTAGTTACTATTGATCTAGAGAAGGTGGGAGCACTTGTTGCAAAGAAAACAGTGGCTTTTCCAGGGGTTGGACTGGGACAGAGCAAGGTGCTGGGAAGGCCGAGGAGTTGGAGAAGGGTGGTGGTTGGAGATGTTGGGGCCAGACCAGTGGATCTGCTGCCGGGGTTGTTCGGATGCGTCTGATCCTGCTCTGTGGGTGGGCTGGACGACTTATGGACATCCTGAAGGCTCTGTTTGCAAATATTTCAAACCATGATGCAGCTACAGCCGTGTCTAGTGGAAGATGATGCTTATTTAATGTGTGTTCCAGCCCAAACCAGTCTGTGACTCTATAGGATACAGGTTCTGGAAAACGACTTGGGAAGGCTGCCTTTTCCCTGGAAAAGTGAAGTTTGGAGTTTAAATTGTTGGTCTTTTTTCTATTCCTCTTCACGTTAGAGGCAGGAGGGGTTACAGACAACCTCCGAGTGTGACTGTGTGCTTTGGAGCGACGCTTCCAGCGGCAATGCCGACGCTGCTTGTGGCTGCCTGCACCAGTGTGCCTGCATGCGGGCTGCTCGCACCTCCCCAGGCACAGCGGGGTGAGGAACCACCCCCATCTCCCTCTGTTCCTTGTGTTTCAGATCACCTTCTACGAAGACAAGAATTTCCTGGGCCGTCGCTACGAGTGCGACAGCGACTGCCCCGACTTCCACACCTACCTGAGCCGCTGCAACTCCATCCGGGTGGAAGGAGGCACCTGGGTGGCCTACGAGAGGCCCGACTTCTCGGGGAACATGTACGTGCTGACGCAGGGCGAGTATCCCGACTACCACCACTGGATGGGCCTGAACGACCGCCTCGGTTCCTGCAGGGCTGTCCAGATTGTAAGTGTGGTGCTGCCCGAGGGGCCTCTGTGGTTACGTGCCTGCCGCTCTGGCGTGCTTGGAGGTGGCCCTGTCCTCCTGGAGAGATGGGGAGAGGACGGCTGGAGGGGGCTCGCTCCCACAACCCTGCCCAGGGGACTGAATCCGAGTGGTGCTGAGTCCCTGCAGGGCACGCGGAGGGACTGCAATGCCCAGACGAGCAGCCTTAAAACCAGCAGGATGGGAGCGTGGGTGTGTGAGGCTGTGACACCAGCGCTGGCGCTTCTGTGTCTGCCAGCTGTGGAGCAGACGCTGGTGGGGATCTGGGCATCACTGATGTGAGCAGCGCTGCCACGGTTTGGCATCACGTGGAGCAAGGGGGCTTTGCTTTTGTCTGGAGGTCTAAAGCCACTCTGAGCCTGTTGTGGGTTTGAGGTGGGTGTAAGTCCCTCAGCACAGAGCAGGGAGGGTTTCCAGCCAGCTCAGAGCTCTGGTCTGGTGCTAGGGATGGAGCAGGAGCATGCGGGAGGTGTAACAGCAGCACAGCTCCCTCCACCAGCATGAAATGCTGCACGTCCACCGGTGCCTGGCCTCCCCTCCCGTGCACAGGGACTGGCTGCTCGGAGGGCTAGGGTCAGAGGACCCGGAGCAGCATCACGGATCCGTGAGACCCCGCAGAGCTCAGCTGGGGCCGGCAACCAGCGCGGACGGGAGGGGAGGTGGAGGAGGATGGTGTCCAGGCAGCTGCAGATTAAAACCGCCGCAGTGCCTTCAGGCAACGCAGCGCTTGAAATCACAGTGGAAAATACCCGCGCTGCGTTCTGCTGTAATACAACCCAGCTGGGGTCACCAGCTCATTAAACTCCTCATTGCCTGGAGGAGCGGGGAGCGGAGGGGGTGCATCGCTCCACTCGGATCTCACCGAGCAGCTTAAAGGGTTTGCGCAGGCGGCGTGTCTGGGACAGAGCCCGGCACTTGTTTGTCCTCCCTATGCCCGTCCTGAAGCGGGGCTGTGGTGGGGCTTTAAGCTGAAATTGCTCAGCTTGGGCTCAGTGCCCTCTTTGCATGGGATGTGTGGTTGGGCATTGCCCTGCGCTGTGCTTTTGGGGGGCTGACAGGAGCCGTTCAGCGCTGTCGTGGTGTGCTGGGGGTGCTTGGTGCCTGACCTGAGCCCAGCTGTGCCTTGGCTCTGCTCCCATCCCTTGGAGAATTTGTCGGTGCCTCAGCAAACACCTTACAATTTTCTCCCTGTTTCTTCCAGCCGAGTGGAGGCCGGGGCCACATCCAGGTGTTTGAGAAGGGAGATTTCGGTGGGCAGATGTTCGAGGCCACCGAGGACTGCCCTTCCATCATGGACGAGTGCCGTATCCGTGAGGTCCACGCCTGCCGGGTGCTGGAGGGTGTCTGGGTGTTCTACGAGCACCCCAACTACCGGGGCAGGCAGTACCTGCTGCCCAAGGGAGAGTACCGCCAGCCTGTGGAGTGGGGAGCCGTGAGCCCCGCCGTCCAGTCCTTCCGCAGCATCGCCGAGTGAGCAGAGAGGAGCCGTACCCCCCGCCCCAATAAAGCAGTTGAGTCGCTCAGTTCAGCCTGTCCTGCTTCTTCCCTGCGTGCGAGCCTGCCTCCCAGCCGTCCCTGCCCTGCTGGAGGTGACATGGAGCTGAGCCTCCTCCACCTCTGCTGTCCTCCTCCTCTGCGCTGGCCCCGTCCCCTCTGTCCCTCTGCTCCTGGGTTGGGTGGCAGTGGCTGTCCTGTGTTTCAGGGAGTGTGTCCCTCTCATGGTGCACAAGGCACTGGGACAAGGGTGGGAGGCAGAGGGGACAGAGCAGGAGGGTGGCGGCCACAGCCTCCGTGGGGACCCTGGCAGCCCTGAGTGTCAGGGTGCTCCCTGGAGGTGTGAGATGAGGGGAGGGCCACAAAAAGCAGGGCAGTTAGAAGAGGACCGAGATGGTGAGCACCTCTCAAAACTGCCCTGAGATGCGAGATTGCTGCTGGGTGGCCCCAAAGAGTAGGAGGGGAAGGGAAGGAGCTGGTCCCCAGGCTCCTGAGATGTGCAGTGAGCAAAGGGGGCTGTCAGGCTCTCCAGCGCTCCCAGTCAGCCCAGTTTGGAAGGCCCTGTTTTGCCCAGTGCCGCTAGATGTCAGGCTGGATGCGTGCCCACGCAGGATAAGTGATGCTGGCTGCACGGGCCCCTCTCCTCCTGGGGCAGCCCGGTCCGTTTGCAGGTGGAGCAGAGGGACCCTGGGATAATGATGGTGGCAGAAGCAGAGCCCCCCCAGCCGTCTGCCCCCGGCTGATGTATGAGGTTATTACGGAGGGGGAGGCAAGTTAAGCGGTACTTGTCAAGCCGCAGGCACCGTGACCCCCGGGGAGCGCAGCCCCCTGTGAAGGGCGACATGTGTCCTCATCTTCCCCCTGTTCCCCCTTTGCCTTCCCTCACCTCTCTCCTTTCCTCTGGGGTTTGACTCTGCCTCATCTCGGTGCTTCTGTGAAGGCAGCAGAGTTGTGGGCTCTTGGTTTGTGTGTCCTAGAGGGGTTGGATGGATTCAGGATGCAGACAGCTCAGGTTCCAAACACTTCCAGGACCAACCAAGGGTGCCAGCACCCAGCTCCAGCTCCCCTTTCCCCCCAGCTCATGGCAAAGCTCTCCGAGGGCTGCCTGCACAGGCGCTGGCTCGAGCACGCCCTGCCCACAGGGTTCTGCAGGGAGCCTGTTGCTGTCCCCATTTCTGCAGGGAGGACTCCTGCAGGCAGGTGCGTGCCAGCTGCTGCCTTTCCAACCACCTCATTCTGATTTTGGGGACTCTGCCAACATGTGCTGCTTCCCCATCCCGTGTCCTACGGTGGGATTTGTCCTGTACTGCTGAAGATGCCTTTGGGTGCTGGGGCTCCTCCAGCATGGGGCATCAGACAAACCAGGCTCTGCTTTGCCCTTATGGTCACATTTCTTCCCTGTTTCTTCCCTGTGTCCTTCCCGTCCATCGCTCGAGGTACCCGCTGGCAGAATGCAATTATCCCAGCTCTTCCCCCTCCCCATCCTCCGGCTGGCTTTTGCCCTCCAGTGAATTTTGCATTGTGCCCCTAGAGCTGGCAACCAAGGCAAATAACAATAAAATATGCTAGTTGTGTGCTTTTTATTTTATTTTATTATTATTCTAGATTACTTTTTCCATCGGGGGCTCCCTTGTCACGGCACAACCGAGCCCATATGCATATGAGCAGCGGGGAGCGCAGGCAATCCAACCCAGCCTGCTGATGCCATTGCTTGACAGCTAATTTCCATTTTTCGGTATCAGGGGGTCTGCTCCAGTAATTGGCATGCAGATTGTGTCTGATGGGCCTGTTCTACACGAGAAAAGACTCTGCTAGTTAGAATAAGCCAACCCCAGGCTGATGGATGGGGCATAAGGAGGTCATTGCGAAAGAGAATATGCGGGCGCGCATGTACGAAATGTGAAATTTCTCCCCCCCCCCCCCACTTTCTTTATCCGGAAAACTCTAATCTATCATATTGCATTGAGACAAATCCTGCTCTGTTTCTTTCCCCTTTTTCCCTTGAAGGGAAATGTGCTGGAGCCTACCCCTGGATTTAATAAGAAGATGGTGCGGCGTTGCAGGAATTAAAGCGGTGCCATGCTTCATTAGCAGCTGGGGATCGTGCGGAGCTGGCCCAAATGTTAATTACACTTTGGGAATTAATTGCTGTAAGGTGTACATCTCCTCCATCATCCGTAATCCAGCGGGTGTGTGAGGACTTGAAGCAGGAGCTGTGGGGTGGGCACCAGTCCCCTCCTCTGCCCGTCCATCCTGCTGCTATTTTTCCCCCTGTTTCTGCCAGAGGACAGAAATTACATGGTTGGGAAGGCAGAATATTCCTCCCTGTGCTGCCCATTTGTTCCCTTGCCAAACTGCATGGGGAGGCAGGGTTATTTCCATGACCAAGCAACATACCTTGGGGTTTCTGCAATCTCAGGGAGATCATGGTGTGGCCCTGGTGGGATGCTTGCACTCTGCTTTGCCCCCCAAAATTGCTGCTGGGCCTTAACAGTATGAACTTGGGGACACAGCATGGTTTGGCCAGAGCTCCCACCGTGACCTGGTAGACTCCTATGTGCTCTCCATCCCCTGGAGGAGTTGGTGATGCTCTTCAGCCTCCAGACATCTACAAACTCAATGAGAAACCTTTCCTCCACTGACAACGGGCCCAGCTCTGGACATGGACAGCTTCCAAGCCGTGCACAAGTAGATGCAGCAGCAGAGCCAAGCTGCTCCGAGCCTTGCACGAGGCTGTGTCCCCAGTGCTCTGCCACCCCAGCTTGGGGCTCCCCTGAAATTGCAGAGGGAGATGGAGAGGTGAAGGCAGTGCCCGAGGGATCAGCCGTCCCTTTGGCAGTCCCCAGCAGAGGGCAATAGAAGCAAATGGAAGAGACAAGACTCTGCAAGTGATGTGCAAGTGGAACAGTTTTCGAGCTGGTGACATGCAAGCAGGCGAAGTAATGTGCAAGCAGAGAGGCGTGCAAGCAGGATGATGTAGAGAGCGATGTGCAAGGTGCAAATGGGAGCAAGGGACAGGTGGAGGCGATGTGCAAAAGGAGCAATGCACGGGGAAGTGATGTGCGGGCAGGAGCGATGTGCAAGGGTAACAATGTTTGGCAGGGCTTGAGAAGAAGGTTGAAGCAAAATGGAGTGATTCAAGGGTATTTTGGCAGGAGTTAAAGTGAAATGATGCTTTCATGAGCCCAGACTGAATCGCTTTGTGTTTGGAGGGAGAAGAAGAGATTTAGGAGGAAGAGGAGGGAGGTATTTAACCCCTTTGGTTAAACTTCCTTGAATTTGGGTCAGTTTTAAAGCGAAAAGTGCTGATGTGACAGTGCCATCCCTGGCTCCTTGGGTTTACCCAGGGGTGTCTTGGCAAGGAAGGCTTTCTGTGGCAGGAAATCCACGATCCTGCAGATGCCCTCCTGGTCAGGACAGGAGCTCTGCATGGACACACAGGGCTGTGCTCCTGTCTGGGTACATAGACATGGAGACACAGACTTTTTTTTCTTTTTTTCTTTTTTCTTTTTTGAGGGGGGGTGGTGAGACAGAAATCATCTCCTTAACCCCCTCCCTGCCAACACGAGCGAGGTGCAATCTCCCCATCTCACCGCTATCTCCCCATCTGCCTCCTTTCCTACCCGGCTTCCCGGCTCTCCGCCACGCTCCCCGTCGTCTCTCCAGCTCTTATTGGCCGGATTTGAGCCCGTCTGAAAGTCAAACGGATTTTTGGCAGGGCGGTCGGAGCCAAGGTCGGCGGCGGGGAGCCGTGCCACCCCCCGGCCCTGCTCCAGGTAGTGCGTATCCCCATTTATTCGGCAACATCATCAATTACATCGGGATTATTATTCCTCGTCCAAGCCCAAGCGAGAGGCAGGCAGCGATTTCCTAACGGGGAAGTGTTACGGGAGACTTATTAAGGAACAATGCGTCATTAAGGGGGGAGAGCTTCAAAGGCTCCTCAGTGCATTTCAAAGGACACAATGCGAGCGGAGCCCGCAACTGCATATCTGGGGGACACGGGCAAAATTTGTAACAAGGAATATACCGGGCCCAATGTAATTAACTAATTCCTGATCAAAGGGGTTTTAGAGCTGAATGGTCAGGGAATTCAATTATGGGTTTCCTAATGAAGCACCATGTGCCAAGGCTTCCTCCTGCAGAAGCAGGGCTGGGATCGGGGCTGAGAAGCCCCAGCACAGCTCTTCCTCGGGGGCCAGCGCCCGTGTCCCCTATCCCCAACCAAAAACAATCACCCCATGTCTGGGTTTTGCCTTGTCAAAGGCTTCTCCAACACTGAAGCTGGTGGACGTGGCTCCCCAGAGGCCACCCTGCCCCTGGGGGTGGCATTTCCCGATCCCCCTTCCTGCTGAGACCCTCAGAGCAGGAACCCGGGCAGGGAAGATTTTCTCCTCTCCCCTCTGAATCTGGCCTCTTGTTAAACAGTAACGTTATTCTCCGCTAATAAAGGAGCCTCCTCTCGTCCTCCAGTAGTTTCTCTTATTACAGAAAGTTGGTTTGCTCACTTTACAAAGGGAAATGTATTACGAATCTTCCCTTCATTCCCCTCCTTTTTTCCTCCACGTTTAACATCCGATTTGTGTGTTGCATGAAAGTTACACAGTTCTTTAGATGCATTTGCTATTTTATTTTCTTTCATTCAAAAATATGTCAGTAATCTTTTTGTTAACATGAAAGATAAAGGATTAGTAATGCAAGATGCAGTTTTCTTGTAACCTTCTTGAAAGCAGACTATAGTTTCTTATCTGGCTCTAACATTCATTTTCCTGAAATGAAAAAAAAAAAAAAAAAAAAAAGACTTCTTAAAATGAAACAAACTCTATTCGATTCAGAGGAGAAGCGCAAGCAAAGAAATTTATTGCAGCTGGCAGAAGGGAGCTGCGGCACACCAGTCCTCCTGCCTTGGCTGCCAGCACCTTTGTAGTGAAGCCATGCACACATGCACGCACACGCGCGTGGAGCAATGCAGCTGTGAAGTGAAAGTGGTGTGACCGAGCCTTGCACTGCTCCTGGCACATCCTCACCCAGCCCCAGCAGCCCTGGGGGAGCGCTGGGCTCGAGAGAAGACAGTGATGCTTGCCCCAGGGATGTCTGGGAGTGGGGTCCGCTGGCACGTCCCGCACTGGAGCTGAGCTGATTTGTGAATTTGGTTGGTCCCGATGCTCGTGGAGACGTGTTGGTCATCCACATGGGTGGGTCATCCACATCCCTTTGGGTTTGGTTTGTGAACCTCATGTTTTCTGGGGCTACCGCGGGCACTCTGCAAGCCCTGGAGACTCCAGGGAGCACCAGATGTTGCCATTTTTAATGCTGGTGATCCCCTGAGAAAGGTTTCTAATGGAGCCGTGTGTCTGAAGGGAGGTCACTGTGGTGGGGGTGAGCACAGCCCCAAAGAACCTCAGAGCACCACAGCACGCAGGCAGCACCCTCCTGCTGGCTGTCTGAAGCTCCAGGCTCTCTCAAGTGCCTGCAAGGGGAGCTACAGCATGAAGTAGAGCCTAAATAGAGCAGGGTAAAAGCTTCTGCACAGCCTGAGAGAGCTTTCCGTCTAAGGAATGAGGAAAACCTGCCCAGGTTGGGAAGCAGCGATGGGGCTGGTGGCACCAGGTGCCGCTGGCAGCACCTTCTGGGCTGTCCCTGCCTCTCCGTCGGTCTCCAGCAGTTTCCCTCTCCGCATCTCCCACCAATGGCCCATGACATAGTCAGGGTGGCCCTGCACGGGCACAGGGTTGGACCAGAGGGACCCAGAGGTGCCCTCCAGCCCTGCCCATTCTGTGACCCTGCGGTGCCCTCCTCCTCCGGTGTGACAGCTCTGCCAGGGTTAAATCATTATATAGAATGCTGGATTTCTATGGCAATTAGCTAATGGGCCCTCAGCACGTAAAACAAGGCACTTTTCCCCGATCAGATGGATTTGGTTAATATTGAGCTAGCACAATACGGAGCCGGCGTTTTCGACTTTGTTTATAACCTCATTTGTGGGGAATATGTTGTTTTGCTCCAGAGAAACTTGATATTTTCTGTTGCTGCCGGAAATGTCAATTTCTTAAACACATGGCATGGCTTGCATTCTGCTCTCCTTGCAGGGCTTAAAAAAAAAATAAATTAAAAAAATAAAACAAAGACCGTCATCTTTGGGTTGAAATCTTTGCCTTTGGAGTTTAATGGAGCTCTTGTCCTGCGCTGGCAGATCCGCACTTTCATTTGAGGAAAAGTGGGTTTTCATATCAAAGGAGCCCCCCTATGACCCAGCCTTCTCTCTCCCCCTCTCTGGCCCGGCACACGTGCTATTTTAATATTTCATATATTTCCTAAGCTTTTATGCCTCTAAAAGAGAAGTGAATTTGTGGAGAGTTGAGCTCTCCAGAGCTGTACTTCAGAGCCGGGAAGTAATTCAGGGTGAAGCCTGTATTAATCTCAGGTGAGAGAGATATTTAAATTCAGGCTACCAGTGTGAATATAAAATGGGGATCTCTTTACAAAAATTTCAAATTGTAATATGCAAAGCTTAAAGAAAAGAAACCCCAAGGGAACAGCTTTCTTCCGGAACATTTTGTTCCAACCATCATCTCTTTACCTTTATTTTTTTATTTAAGAAACCCTCCCTTTGCCATTTTGTATTTTTAAATTAAATCTTGCCGTTTTTAAAATGAAATTCTCCGTTGCGGGGAGTCGGCGGTGGGCTGGGGGGAGCGAAGCGATGGAAATTGCTGCGAAAAATGGTGCGTGGACCCAAATCCAAGCCGCAGCAGAAGGAATAGTGCTGGGGGGGGGGGAGGCAGAAGAGCACAGTCCACCGGGACGCTTCCTCACCTCCTTGGCCCCATTTTCATGGCAGATGCGTGGGGAAAGGAGGTGAAGGTGATTTTGGAAACCTCTCGCCCTTTGGGGTAGCAGCAGGTAGGGAGAGGAGCTGAAACCTCTGCTCGGAGGGAGGGGAGAGGCAGAGCAGCGGTGCCCTTGCCTGTACCGTGGTGCACGTTTCCCTGTTTCTCCTCACGAACAGATAACGTTTTAACATTGATTTGCGATCCAAGGCAGGGGACGATTTGTTTGTGTGTGTTTCAGAGGGGGAATTGGCCCACAAGCGGATCGAGAGGCACAGCCTGAGCCCCGCAGAGCCTCTCCCGACTCTGCAGCTTCCAGGTCAGGAGAAACGGTGACGGATGACACGCTATTATCAGCTCCGTCAATTAATTAAATTATACATTATGCTTATGAGGGTGATATACTGAGCCACTCTAGATTAAGCGTCTCAATTAAGTCTTTAATTTAGATTTAATAAGTAAGTTATTATATGTTAATAAAAGATCAATTAGTTGTTAAAAGAGCATTGATCCAGGTACAGTAAGTGTGTCAGGGTGACACCGAAGGGATGGTGCAAACAGCACACGTATGATTAGGATTTTTATGCCGTCAGGTTGCAGTGGATGGTTGGGTACCTGCGTTTGGGGTGATGTTACACCGTACCGTGAAACCCTTTTTGCAGGACTTGGTTCTCCTCATGCTGTAAAGGTGTAGGGACAGACAGGTCAGGTGAATCCTGGCACGGTGGATCCCTTGGTCTCGGTGCGAGTGACCTGTTCTCCTCCATGGGATAACCCCCAGGAAGGAGCTGGTCCCTTCTCCTAAAACCATCATGGTGCATGGCTGGTGGTGGTAGGGAAGATGCTCCCATGCAAACTGAGCTCTCAGCCTGGCTCATGTCACACCGGTGCCTCCACCGCCCCGTCGGGGAGCGTGACCTGTCCCATGGGAAATTTGGGGCGAGCTTGGGAGCCTGGGGCCGGGTGTAGTGTTGGGGCTGGGAACAGGGCTGGGGCTGGGGCTGGGGATGCGAGGGAAGCGTTGGGCTCCGTCGGAGCCGAGGTTTCAGCTGAATATGGATGACATCATTATACGGGTGATCCTTTCAGCGACAGCGAGCTGGGTTTTAAAGTAGCGACCTACAGCATACAAATGATGGGTTTAAAGGAAATAAAAAAAGAGATGATTTGAATAGCATACATTTATAGAAGAAAAGCCTTCTTCCCCCAAACCCCCCTCCATTTCTAATATCTTTCTATGGGGCAGGCGCTGTGCATTCGAAAAGAAATTAAAACACTCCTCCTAAATACACTCCAGGCAGTAACAATGGCAAAGTTAAGAAGGTTACGAGACTTAGTTGTCCCAGCAACATGTCATCAAGTTGAAATGAGCAGGAAACACAGATAACGTAAGAAAGAGGAGCGGGGAGGAGAAGAATAAAACCACAGGAGGAAAAAATGCCAAGAGATTGAGAAAGAAAAGGGAAAACCCTTTTTATTTGCTGTTTCATTAGGATGAATCTGATTTTATAGTCTCTAAAAGAGGCTAAAATATAATCTCCTTTTGTGTAATGCGCGCGTTAGGAAAATGTGTCATCAGCAATTCTTCTGTACACTACAGCAATATTCAAAAAATTAGCAGGGATATTCAAGTCGAGCTACAAAGAAAAACAAACAGAAGGCTCACATTTTGAGCCTGAGCTGTCATTTAAGAACATTTTCAACTTTTTATTAACCTTTCTGATCGTCTCTTATGGTTTCTCTCCACCGCAGCAGAAGAGCTCTGGGTTTGAGAAGGAAGACAAAGCAGGCGTGAGGTTGGGGATGCAGCCCTGCCTGCCTGGCAAGCCCAAGCTCTCTCCCTGCTCTTCCAGCACAGAATGATTTTTTTTTTTTTTTTTTTTTTTTTTTTTTTTTACAAAGTGAAATTTGGGCCATACACCCAAACCTACCTGGTGAAACAGGATACTGATCCTTGTTCAAGGCCCCAGCCCAGTGCTAAAGCTCTATGGCAAATCAGTATTGCTTTGTTTCCATCCTGCAGGGTCAAAACTGAGTGTCATGAGGGCCTACAGCTTTTGGTGGACACATCTCCAAGGCCTCGTATGATTCTCATCAGTGTTCACCACCCCTGTGTCCTTCATGTGTGAGCTGTTTTTGGGGTGCCCCAGAAGGGTGTGTGTCCCGTCACTGACTCCAGGTTGCCATCTCCCCCGTCTGTTGGGGATCTTGCCATGGGGACTACACCACCTCCATGTGTGAGGCACTGTGGGGTGCCGTGGGTTTCACAAGGGAGCACTTCTGGGATGCAAACCTTGGGCTCTGTGTTGCTCAAGTGTTTGGGGCTGTGTGGACAGGAGGAACTCAGGGCAGGAACTCACCATAGCTGTGTTGTGATTTGGCCCCTGCCTGGAGTTGCTAGGAATAACTTTAAATAGTAATTGATGAATCAAGCAAGCACTCAACCTCATCTGTAGATGCTGCAGGAGACCCCGGGCTGCCAAGAAGCAGGTTGTTTGCTTTCCTCCCAAAACAGAGGCACTGGGGCAGCTGGCAGCTAATTCAACTAGAAGCGGTCAGTGATACTGGAAGAAATGGGGCAAAGCTGGGAGAAACTTCAGCTGACCACCAGTGACTGGTTTTTGATCGCAGAGCAAGGAGGAGGCTGTGGAGGAGCACCCACCAGCCCACCAGGCTCTGCACCTTGTCCAGGGATGGATGCACCCTGATATTGGTGAGTGGTGACACCAGCACTGCCCATGCTGTGGGGGACTGGGTTTTGTGGTTCCATAGAGCTTTTCTGGTTATATATCTTCAAATGTGGTCTTTGGAATCTAATTTTATGTACTGCTTTTAAAAATCTTGATCTAAGCCTTTTTTTGGTGTGCCTCCAAAGTCTTGACACCCCTCAGGTCCCTCAGCCTCGTTTCAAAACCTCAGCAGCCCGTCTTGGTGTGCTGCTTGTGGAGTTATTTTTGGTACTTCTACACTGCATGCAAAAACCCGAAACTATTCTGCTCTCTGATAAAAATCTCCTCTCTCCTCCCCACTCTTCTCTTCCACAAAGATATTTGTTGTTGTTGTTACTGTCATTTTTTTTTCTAATTGTCTCTTGCTGTGGCTCCTTGTTGTGGATTATATTTTAAAGCAAGGATTGATTTAGTTAATTGATGGAGAGCTTTGCCTGTAAGGATTTCATAATCCTTGCTATTTTATCTCTGCAATAATTGCTATGTTTGTGATTATTTCAAAGGACTAAGAAAAAGGAGACAACAAGAAAACAAGCTCATCCACTCCCATTTTGCAGCTTCTCCAGGCACCTGGGTGGGCTCCTCCTCTGCAGGATGTTTTCCCAGGAGGACAACCTGGAAACACATGGGGTGAGATGCTGGGGAAGGGTGAGAGCATGGGGACCCAGGGCACAACGTGGTCATGAAGATCACTTGAGGCTGAGAAGGGCTTTGGGGGCATGGTGACACTGAGGACTACAGCCATATTTATAGTCATGCTCAGCCAAGGATGGTGACATCATGTAATTGCTGCCAGGATGGTGCTAGAAAGAAGGGAACTGAAAAGGAACGAGCCCCCTTCACATTGCTGTGGTCAAAAAGCTGCCTTTTTGGTTAAAAGGGCATAATTCTGGCTATTATAGGCCAACCATGATACCACATCTGGCTGATGGTGCCATGCCACACGAGGACACTGGGCGCAAAGCCAAACTTGGGTTTGCCATGGGACATGGGGCACGAAGCCATAGTCTCACCATGGGATGTCAGCTGTGAGGCTATGCTGGTGCTTGCCGTGGGATGTTGGACACGAGGCCCCACGGGTGTTCACCGTGGGACACGGGACGCATAACCGTGCTTGTGCTGTTTGCCAGCTGGCCGCTGGAGGCTGCTGCTGTCTTTGCAGTCGCAGGCAGCTGCCTGCAAGCCCTGCTCGCCCCCAGGAGCTCTGCCCAGGCAGCACGGTGTAGACACGAGATATGGTGGAAGCCACCTGGGTCTCCTCCAGCAGCCCATAGCTGAGCAGGGCTGGAAAGTATCCTCCTTTCTTGGCAGGAGAAGCTAAAAAAATTAAAAAATAAACCAGGTCACAGGCTGCCGTGTTCAGGAGCTGTGGGACTGCATCTCGGTGGGCGAGGTGCTGGCTCACCCGTGGCCCTGAGCTCATCCTGCCCCGTAACACAGCGCTGCTGCCTGCTGCTCAGCACCGCGTGCAGCCACCCCAGCTGCCGAGGAGCCTGGTGAGGTACAAACATCCTTCTTCCTTCAGCCTAACCTCCCCACACTTGCTCTTCTCATCACTTTGAAGCTCCTCGGCAAGGAACATAATCTAGATAAGGGACATCCTGCAAAAGCACCAGGCTTGAAGCTTAGGTGTGAAGCAAACACCAAGTTGGACATTCAAAGGTGTGGTGAGACTGGGTCAATGTTATGGACAATAGTCGTATTAGACAAAAGGTGGCACCTGTGGGAACTGCAAGCCATGTAGGTTCTCTGCTGCTGTCTGGAGAAGTAAGAAAGGTATGGGTAATGTTCCGGGTTTCAAGAGTTTCTGCAGTAATTGCAGAGCAGGAGAATCATAAAGAAAACAGGCCATAATTGTTTCACACATAGAGGACACAAAGTCCTGGAAAAAGGGCATAGTTTGTAAGGGTGCTGATAATTTATCTGCTTGACTTTGGAGATATTTTCCTCAGTGGGCAGGGAGGGAAAACCCCACTGAAAGATACCAGTGCATGTTAAGTCTAAGGGAAGCACTTCCATAGTTCTCCAAGAATTATAATGGGGAGGGGAGGGGGGTTGGTGATTGCTTTTGTAGAAGTCCTCTGGGCTTTTGCCTGCTATAATGTCTTACATTCAAACCCCTTCACAGTGTAGGTTCTGACAAGGTTTCAACAACTGCAGATAATGCTTCTTACTTTCTCCCAGGCGTCCAGATAGTTTTCTCCACCTTATGCCTCCCTGCACGCCCTTGGTCTGGCTGGTGGTGAAGCCCTGGGATGGTGGGGGGCTGGAGAAGCAGAGCTGGGGCCCTGCCCTGGAAGGGCAGCAGGGCAGGGCTGGTGGCTTTGGGTAGGAGCATAAATAAATGATGGGCACTCTGCAGGTAGGCTGTGAGCCAGAGCTGGCGGGGGGACTGGCAGGCACCCACTGTGTGATGCTTTGGGCATCTCCAGGATTGACAGCAGGGAAGGAGGAGGGGGGTGGTGGGATCTGGGGGCTCCCCAGGCCCCTCTGCAAGGCAGAACCGTGCAGGAATTGAGGGCTCAGGACACAGGAGGGGGCCTTCATCCCTCTGAGCAGCCTGGATGAGCTCCTAGCAGTGCTTGCTTGGTCAGCCCCCCCGGCTGCTGCTTTGTGTGCGTTTTCCTGGGGAAATCCAGGGAAGGAAAATCTGGTGGTGGGTCTGCAGGAGCAGAGCTCGGCTTCACCGGCTCCTACACCCAGCTGCTGAAGTCCTGTGCTCCTCCTGAATCTGTAGGGGCTGGAATTGCTCGAGACAGTGCTGAGCATCTGCCACCTGGGCAGCTGTGCCTTAAAATTTGTATCTGGAAGACAGCATCAGGCCTTGGGCCATAATTATCAGAAGTGCCCCTGAAATTAAAGTAATGTTAGCACCAGGGAAAGTGGTTGAGATGACTGTCAGACATGGATCCTACAGCTCTGCATGAAATGGGGCTAAGAAACACAGCTCTATCAAAGAAAACTGGGCTTTGATGACATACTGGGGTGTGCTACTCCACATTTCTAACAACATGTATCCTGAGAAAAGGGGGCGTTTTGAGTACTGGAGGCAAGTATTGCAATGCAGCCTGTCTTGGAGGCAACCAGGGAGAGACCAAGAGAAAGAGAACGAACGGTCATGAAGCAGAGGTAGATGAGGCTCATGCAGGAGCTCTGCCAAGGTCATGAGAGGCTCAATCCTTCCAGCATCTCTGGCAATATCCCATAGAAGAACCACTCCCAGTTAAACAAACAAACAAACAAACAAACAAAAACAAAAAACATTTGAGGCATTTTTTTCCCTCCTGGCTACAGTGCAGAGCTGTTTGTTTTTGTTTTTTTTTTTCTCCTTCAGTGGGTGAAATTTGTATGCAAAGTGATGAATACAATTGACTCCCTGCCTTTAGGCATCTAGGGAAATGGCTAAAAGAGATGGAGAACACTGAGGAAGGCAAGCTTGGAGATCGGTGGTTGGTAAGGTGAGACACGTCGCTGGTTTACAACTTTCCTTTCTCAGAAGCAGGAGGTCTGGTGTCTCTTTCAGCACGAGAACCAAGGATGTGAGATGATGCTGGTAAGGAGACAGATGGACAAAGGGGGGTGTTTCTGTGCACAGCGTATGTTTAAGCTGCTGGCTCTTGCAGTGCTGGATGACCATCCCTCAGGTGTGCTGGTGTTTTGGGTCACTTCCAGCCCCTGGTGGTGCAGGTGCTGTGTCTGTCCCAGTGACTTCCTCCTGGCCCTGGTATTTTCTGTGGCATTTGCAGTTTCCTTCCCATACTCAATAAATGGTCACAGATGGGCTACCATTGTCAGCTATTGTCCTGTTCACCCCAAGTGAGAAAGAGGCACAGCACGACTTGACGGACCACTTGAGTGTCCCAGGCCTTTTGACTTGGAACATAAAGTGGGAAAAATGCGATGCATTCCCTGGAAATGGCTTGCTATGCTAACCCTGTCTCTGACCCCACTCTTTGTATGCAGAACTTGCTGCTGGGAGTCCTTCACGTCTGTGCTCCTTCATCTTCCTGGGGTCTGCATCTGGCACTTGCAGCGTGAGCCATTTCCTGAAAGCCTCGAGCGCTTCAGGCAGCCGGCTACAGCGCCTTTGCCAGCATATTCCTCCTTTGGGGGTAAGCTGTAGGGGCACCCTACAAGTGATGGAGAAAGGAATGCAGGGGCTTGGAAGTGGCAGCTGTGGGGGAAAGAAGCTGTCTTTCCTTAATCCTGCTGTCCTTCCTAAATCCACACAGCCCTTCTGATCACCGCCCGGTTTTCGTGTGCTGGGGAAGGAGAGGAGCAGGGAGGGAAATCTCATTAAAGACCTTGCTGTTGGGAATGGTTGAGTGTCTCATTAGAGTGGGCAAAATGACTATTCCTGAGAACTCCATGGGGAGAAGGAGTTCATTTATAAACAAATGGACGTGTCAGTGTGCCTGCGGGGCGTGGGGCTCATATCCCAGCACCCAAATGGGAAATGTTGGTGTTGGATTCGGCTGTTGCTTCATTTACTGATCGTGTAAGGTGATGTCTTACATGATGCCCATCTCCCATCATGAACGGGAATGGCTTGGTCTCCTCTGGAAGTTGTGCAGTATGGAAAGAGGGGAGAAAGGGAAAAAAGGGGTGGCTGAAGGTCTCTTCCCACTGCCCTACCTGCACACGCAGTCCCTGCGGGAGTACTGCGCTCCTGCCAGCAGAAACTTGGCGCGAGGGGGGAGAGGGAGACAGCAAGCATACTTATCAAGTGGCTTGGACCGTAGCCGATTTGAAATATTACTAACCTTGCATTTTCAAATTTGATGCACAACAACCAAGATGCTAATACTTTCCTTAGTTTAGAAAAAAAAATCCTTTCACCCATCTCTTCTAGCCGAAGATTAGGAGAGAAGCTTTAAGAAGATTTAAAAAAAAAAAAAATCAACTTCTGAGCAGCGGAAAAAATGGTTTGTGATTCAGGGGCTCCGGGCAATTCATCATGGAAATTGGGTTTCTTAGCCGACATCATGTGAATCCTTTCGGCCCTGTCAACTTTTTAATACATTACATTGAGAATGTAAATCGTGTTGGTGAGGGGGAAAGAAGAGGGGGAAAAAAAGAGAAAAAAAGAGAGCTTCTTCATTTTGGGTTTAGAGGGGAGGCAGCTTGAGGCCTGTAATTCATATTAACTAAATAATACCAAAAAAAAATACTCTCTAAATATACAGATATGTATATACACCTTAGGAGGGCGGGGGGAGGGAAGAGAATGAGACAGACCAAAATTGAAATCATTTTATCCTTTTGAAGGGTGAGTATTTGAAAAGGGTTTGTTATGGATTTATTTTTATTTTATTTTATTTTATTTTATTTTATTTTATTTTATTTTATTTTATTTTATTTTTATTTTTATTTTCTGTATTTGGGTTTATTTTATCCCTTTCTCTGCTTGAGCTAGTTGTTCCATCAAGGAAGAGAGCAAAATGAATGTTTTGGAGGTGGAGGAAGATGGAGGCAACAGGAAAGAAAAACCTGCAAGAACAGACTGGGGTCTTTTCTGAGTTTGACTTTAATTTCGTTGTTGTTTGCATGCATGCTGTGTCTGGGTGCTCTTGATTAACTCTTCAGTGCAAGGTGAAAGCTGGAGCTGGTTTGTGTGAAGCTGAGGATGGGGAGCCCACAGGCAGTGCTGCAAGATCTGAACCCAGCCCGGTCACACTTCGAGGCACGAGCCTTGTAGCATATTTGCTCTGAAGACCTTCAGGAAGTTCAGTGCAAGCTATATTGATGCTAAAGTATTGATTGCCTTTCCCACAGGTTACGAGAGCCCACAAAACTCCAATATCCTCAGAGAGGGGAAAATGGCTGGAAGCTGGGACTGTAGCTGGAGCACATCAGGAAAGATCGGGAAAACCAGCTTGTTTGCTCTGCTGAGGACTTCTTGGAAAGCCTCTGGAAGGATTAAGCCACTCCTAGAAAAGCCATGATGATGCTCTTTCTCTGAAATACAATTGTCATCTTGGATGCCTGCCACAGACAGGAGATGGTATGAGATAAGTTCAGGGACAGCCCATAAAAATATTGTAAAGGCTGGGGGGAAAAATGGAGCTGGACAATGTCCGACTCTGTTTTCCTGCAAGAGGAGAAAAATAAAAATGTTGCCCAAAATGTCTGGGGACAGATAAAGGATGTCTGGAGCACAAGGGACAAAGGAATGGCTGGTGCTTCTGATAGCCCTTAGCTGATAAAGCAATGTGCTTTTATCAGCAAAGTTTGCTCCACGAAACAAGATGCAGGCAAAGCATTTAACAGGATAACCATGCACCAGTATGGCACAGGGCCATACTGGTGTGGAACTGGGCATGGGTAAATGCTGTCATGTTTTCAGGCAGATCCAGCCTCCAAGCTGTGCATAACCAACCTGCTTTAAACTCCTTCACAAATGGGTCGCTAGTGACCAGTTCTGACAGCAGAGTGTTTTATCTGGCTGTGTTCAGCTCTCCTGCTAACCTCACCTAACGGCTCACCTCCCTCTGTGCATTTCGGCTGTAGCAGGAATAGAAGAGCTGGTTTATCATCCCTCTTGCTCAGCATCTTCCTAAGTCTTGAAATATGATGTAAAGCTGAATGTGTTAGAGTACCCTAAAAAGCAAATACCCATTCTGAATATGTACATTTCAGTTAAAAATGCTCACTTTTACTCTCTTTTTGCACTGCTAGAATCAGTTGCTGCTCCTCCCTCCATGTTTGCAGCTCAGATTTGCAACATGATAACCAAGAGCAAGCAGTGATCCTTCAGTTTTCCTAGAGACATTTGCAGGTAAATTTGTTCATAAACACATGTAGAGTATGCAGCTATGCAAATCTGGGGGTTGATATTAATAATGCACAAGGAAGAGGTTGGGTGGACGTGCTCCATGGTGGTGATATTTTCATGCATAAGAATATTCCTGAGTATTGCATGTGATTTTACTGAATACGGGAGTACAGTCAGGCAGCTGATATCATCAAGGTATTATTTAGCTGGTTTCTGCAGTCAAGTACAGCATTTCCAGGGGGGGTTTCTGGGCCTGGTGCCTGGCAAAAAGAATTAATTTCCTCTTTTTTTTTTTCCCTCCTCCCAAACCTGTACTTCTCCACAGGTGCTCTTCTGCTCTTGGAAAATATTTCCTGTCTTAATCCTGCTCACTTACAGCAACCAGGACCAGAAACAACCCTGGGTGTCTGGCTCCTGCTGAGAACCTGGTCTGTCCCGTCTTTAAAAAGCTCCAGAAAGGTGAGTTCCCCCTTTTGGGGAGCAGACTAAGAAATATTAACGTAGATGGAAACTTCATTAATAGGTCACATCTTAGAGTCTGTAGAGATGAGCTGCATCTTCCCTCTGTGTGGGTCAGGAGGGACAAAGCAGACAAGAAGCTCATTGGCAGGTTTAGGTTTGACCTACAAGTGGTGAAAGTTTTGTGCAACTCCACTCAACCTCAGTCATTTTCACCTCCTTCTGCTGAACCTGGCAGCCTGTCTCTAGCCTACATGTCCCTGTGCAGCAGTCTTACAGGGCTCTGTCATTAAGGTAGCTTACAGACCTTGCTGATCCTCACAGATGGACACACAGGTTCCCAGGGCACTTCTTTTAAAGTTTTATGCAGGTTTATTTATTTATTTATTTTTATTTCTTATTATTTTCCCCTCTGCTTCCACCACATGCTCAGATCTTAGAAATGAGTTGTTGAAGCTGTCAGAACTGTACAGCACATAATAAAGTGTGCACATATACCTATATACACATACATATGGGCTTGCTTATGTTTTGATGCTGTAGTACAGCTTAATTAGGACATCGTTCAGACATCTGGGCCTATGCCTAAACTGGAAATGTATTTAATTTAATTTATTTCTTTATTTATTTTTGTGTGTGTGTTCTCATTGAAGTTTTAGTCAGATTCCCAAGTGAAATAAACAAAAGGCTAATTGCTTTAGGATTTTAATTACCACTGCAGTACCTGGGTTTATTGTATAAATTGTATTCTATAGGTGGCTAAAGGATACCACTAGCAAACAACAGATTTTCAGCTAACAACAGCATTATTAAAATCAAAGTAATTCTTTGCAGTGGGATCCAAAGGACAAAATACACATTCATTTGCGAAACTCCTAACTTCGTTGTAGAATGTTAAATTCAAGGCTTGGCTGACTTTTAGACATGATATAATTAACCATGCCTGAAAATGTGTTTAAGAATAAGAGACAAAAGTAGAAGTATTTTATAATCCAAAGTGTTCTCGAGTCTCTTCAAAGTTCCTTGAAGAGCTGCATTCCTGCTTTAGCTCACAGGTGGCATGCTCCTAATGGTATGCTCCTAATATGTAATCCCCAAGTGACTCTTCACACACATTATTACTCAGTTCCTACAGCTGCTTGGTTCACATTTGGGTATCTGTAATGCATTAATCCATACATGCTTCTGTATGCCTCCTGCTTTGTCAGGTAGGTTATTCCATTGATTTTAAGGCTTAGAAAATAAGTCAAATTCTCATTCTATGTCTGCTTATCCTAAAAATATTTGGCACCATTTTTCTGTCCATCTGTATTATCTTGTTCATGATGCCCTGACTGAGCAACTGCAAGAGAAAAGAACCTTTCTGAAAATGCTCTTAAACTTTTTTTTTCTTTTTTTTTTTTTTTTGACAAGTTGTACTCCAGATTTATGTTATCACTGGTGGCCAAAGGAAATCAGAGCAGATGCATATATTTGAGAATGCCAGATTATGTATTCTGGCTGTATTTATTATAAATATCTCAATTTGGGAGTAGCGTTGAGTCTTGAATAACTTTTCCCATAGTCTTGCAATGAAGAACCTCAGCTGGATGACTTTGAAGTTTGTGCTTGAGTTTGTCAGGAAATGTGAGGGAAAGAAGAGAACTCCAGGAGAGTTGTAAGGCACCAAATCCTAACAGCCCTTGGACAGAAGTGGGGTGTGGATGAGATAGGGGTTCTGAAGTTTCAAACACAGGCATGAGGTTTGTGGAAGACCAAAGCATCTTCTGGTTTGAGACCTACTTGGAGGAATCCCCAAATGTAAGCTATTTGTGTGTAATTTTTTTAAAAGGTTTAAGGTTCAGAGAATTCAGGAAAGTTATACAAATTTGAAGCATGACAGCTGCTTTCAGCAGAAACTGAAAAGAAAGGAACAGCCTGGCAGACCAGTTGTGTCCTGCTGGTTTTATTTATTTCTGCAGAAACTTGCTATATACCAGCCCCCATGGTAATAACATTAGCTCTAAGGGTAGCAGGGATTTGCATTTCGGCAAGATTTATTAAAGCTGGGTGGGATTTGTTATCGTTACTTAATATTTGTATGGTGGATGTGTCCCAAAGGCTATGGTTGGGCCCAGCTCAGGATGTACATGAGGTAAATGGAGGCCATGCCATTCATGGCCTAGGATGGGGATAAGGTGGAACAGGCGGCTGGTGTGCGGTCACTGGATGACTCCTTTAACAAAATATGCCAATAAGTGATGCTGGTCATGATTAACCATTGCCCAGCTGTAGGCAGGCTGATCTGTGTATCACAAGAGCTGATGAGGGCCTTTGGGGAAAGACCAGAGTCTTCTGTGCAACCAGAGTCCTTTTATTTGACTTATGGCTTTCAGCTTGTGCTGGGTCAGGTTCCATTCAGTGGGTTTTAGTAGCAAAAAGGAAGTAGTCTCATCTCTCAAGTGCTTCCCTCCAACTCTTCTCCCCTCCACACAGCTGTCCTTGAGAGCCTCCCTCATTTCCCCTTGGCCCATTTGTGGTGGTCCCCATGTCCTTTTATGAGGCCTGGTGTGGGATGGTAGGCACTGTATTTGCTTAGTGGTCCTTCCAGAGCTCAGGAAGGGCAGAAAATTAATATAAACTCTTCCTAAATCTTTCAAGAAATGTAAATTCTTGTTCGGGGTGGGACAGCCATAGGGAACAGGGCAGCCCCTCACTCCAGCTTAGCCCATGAGCTCATACCAGCAAGTCCTGCCTTGTTTTATTTTTATATTGTAGTCATTGGGAGCATAAACATGTTGCCAAATACCACATCAGTAATTAACTCCACACCGAGAAAGCCCTGGCTTCTAAATTTTGACATTTTATCTTACAGATTATCAAATGATGAGAATCAGGTATGATGTAATATGTGGTGGGGTTTATTCATTTGGGAAAATGTCTCTTTTTATAACCTCAGTTGCTGTATTCTTTCTTTCTGTGTGAGTAAAATGTGAGAGCTGGTCCAATGCGTGTCAAGTAGATGAACTCCAAGACTAAAATGCGTGATGACCCTTGAAATGAAGAGGCTTTGGCAAGTAGGTATGATTGCATGGGCTGCTCTGGTGTTAGGCACTAACTCAAGAAGGAAAACCACTGAGATTTCTGGTAATGGAAAAATTATGTAACTGTATTAGCACTTTTCAATTAAATTTTACGTAAACTGTGAGCAGAATTTCAAGGTTTAAGGACAAAATGAAACATCCATTTTAATATCTTAGGAAAATGTTTAGAATTTTTTGCATGTAGGATTTGCAATCTTGGAGCTTGTTATGGAGCAGAATTAAAAGAAATTTTGAAATTTTCACTTCACTGAAACAGGTTTCTCAGCTTTCAGCAGAGCTTGAATGGAGCTAAAAGGATAAAAGTTTTATTTTTATCTTGCATGCCTTCAAATAAACTTGTTGCTCACTATAGAGGTGTAATACACTAACAGTGATTTTATACTTACAATAGTCAAGCTGATAGGAGAAAGTAGGATTTTTGCTTGTACAACCATCACAGCTGGTCTAATAAAAATGGTACCTCAAAGCTTTTATTTATTCATTTATTTATTTATTTTTAAATGGAAGGACTGTTTAATAAAACAACAGTATTTTGTGGGGAGAAAAAAGCCATCCCCAAACTATTCAGTGAAATAATAACTTCCAGTTAAAGAAAAAAAAAAAAAAAAAGAAAAAAAAAAAGAAAAAAAAAGAACCTTTGAATTGGAATTCTGGGACCTGCTCTGTTACCACTGTGAACCATTCTGCTTGGAGAAAAAAGTCTTTTTAAAAAAATTAATCTAGACAATATGAACGGATAAAATGTTTTGATATTTCCAAAATGGTAAGTAGTACTGTGCTGTAGCCCATTGCTCAGTATTGTATCAGTCGCAGTATATTTAGGTCCTGGTCTTTGAAATATTTTTTTATTCATTGTGTGGAAAAACTCAGATTTTGTAGACAATCAGGATTGATGGTATGACAAGTAACGGTGCAGACAGATTGCGGGCACAGAGCTTTCTGAATTTCGCTTTGGCAAGCTGGACATAAGTCAAACAACTTATGTTTCAATACCACTGAAAGCAATAGCAAAATTCTAGAAAGAAAAGATGTAGGAAGCACTGATGGGCTATAGGAGGTTGAAACCTAGATATATCCCAGCAAGTGGTAAATTTGAAAAAGTTTTGGTGTAGCTGTACATAAACAGATGAGTGTGCCCTTCTTGTTGTCGTCCTGAGGCGTGAAGGGTATCTGTCACCTGGCATCCTGATTTGAAGCAAGCAAGTGATACAGCCTCCACTAATAAAGATGGCAAGATAATTGCTGAAAGGTGGCATTTGGTTTGGATCTTCACCTTCTAAGAGGGGGGCACAAGTGCATTAAAGCTAGGGGTTCAGCATACACACCTGCACACAGAGGCATTGTTCAGTGTGCTCAGCCTGCCAAAAGAAAGCTCTAGAGGACTATTTGCCTGTGGAATCTCAGTGTCAACACAGGCATCTGCTACTACAGGGATCTTTGCTCTAATAGACCCAGCACTTCTCACTGAACTCGTATAACAGAGTGCTCATAAGATGAGCACTTGATTGGACTTAAGTGTGATAAATTCCAGAGGAAAATAAGATGCTGACAGTGAGAGCAATTAACCGCTGGAACAGCCTCTCGTGAAGAGCAGCGAATCTGTCGTGACTGCATGCCTCTTAGTTCAGAACTAAATGGCTCTCTGAAAGGTTCGCTTGGGTTCAACCACCGCTCTGGAATGGGCTCCAGGTCTCTCAAGAAGGTGAAACTCCCACTGCAGTACCTGGGAGGTGAACCCCTGTGACCTTTGTGGCCAGCACAGCCTACTCCAGCCTCAGATCCTGCTCATCTTAGTGTGATGTGTTCAGAGATACCTGAGCTTCTTCTCAAACACCTTTGGCACTTAGAGCTTCTTCCCTGAAACCAGTAAGGGTAATTTCATGCATATACTGATTTATGTAAAATTATTTACACTGGTGGGGCAGGCCTGCCAGGAATCCTTCCTTCCTGGAGGAGAAGAGTACCCATGATGTTTTAAAATGCGTATGACACAAGATGGCTGTAATCCTTGACTGGCCCTGAGACTGGACACCAAGCACCCTGAATCCCTTATGTGGGTTTAAAACTTGGTTTCCAGCCAGGAAAAGATGATGCATTCAGCCACTGGGCATCATGCTTTTCCCTTCCAATGCCAATGTGTCTCAGCCTGACATGCTGGCTCTGACAAGTATTTTATTTATTTATTTATTTTAAATTGGAGGGCTTTCCTGCATTTGGGATGAATCCTGCTTAATATAATAAAAACAGATTTCACTTTCTGAACTTAAGTATATTCCCTGCAGCCAGAGCAGACTGCATCCAGATGCTGGCATGAGGAACTCCTGTCTGGGACAAAATAAACACCAGTGCAACAATGCAAAAAAGGTGGTAAGACCAAGGCATCTACATACAATAAAAACTCACTGGTACTTTCTCCAGTTCTTTCATAACCCCCTCAGTTTACATTTATTTCCCTTTTCTTCCTGCTTTTCCCATTCTTGTCTTACCTTCTATCTTTTCTGCCCTGTGTGTGTCAGCCTTTCTTGCCACAAATCAAACCTATTAGGAGCTCCAGAGGGACTCCTGCCAACGGCCTCTCTTTGTGAACCCTCTGGCTTTTTTTTAATCTGCAGTGTTCCACATTATATTGCCATTGATTTAATAGTCCACCATGAATTTTACTACCTGTCAAGCAGCACAATTATTTTGAATTCTATTGTGGGAGAGCTTGACACCCAGCTCTGGATCACTTTACACTTTTCACCAGAGGGACCCCCTTGCTGGAGGGCACTTGCTGATTCAGGATAGCATTTTACATGATTGTAGGGTGGTATTCTCTGTCATTGTCTTAATTTGGCATTTGGGGGATTGAATGAATTGGCAGTTGATGGATAAAGACTCCCACCTACTTGAACCTGGAAACGACATGTGGAATGTGGAAGCTATTACAGGGTGCTAAAAACACGCACCAATGACTTTCTTCCCTCTTGCAGCTCCCAGCTCTGACAAAATTAGATGTTAAGAACACTAATCTTTACTGGCAGTTCATTCTTCATGGGCTGATCCTGAAAGCTTCCCAAGCAGGGTGCTGAGTTCTCTCTTGCTCAGCTCTAATGGGATTGCTCAGCACCAACAAGCATTGCCTGGATGCATGCACCTGGAGATGAATTCCCTGTGGACAGGTAAATAAGAACTGAAACATACTTTCTGAGAGCTGGGGTTGGCACCGTGCAGCAGATTTCTTATTTGGAACAATGAGTGGATTACATCTGCCTTAAAATAAAGATTGGTTAATTCAGGATGAATCAGTCTTTTGTATCCCTTTTTAAAGAGCTCTCTTTCTATCATCTTTCATGACTGGGATAAATTGTTTTTCAGATGACAGGAATAACAGATTGAACCCACGTTGTTCTAGGGGCTGTACACATGGAGAAGGACTCCAAAAATTTGTACGTACCTCATGAATATATTTCAAGACAACAGCAGGTTCCTGTGGGCAGTGAAGAATTATATAACTTGCCCATGGTCACAGACCGAGTCCAAGCTAGACCTGGATACTGCTTTCCAATGTTCTGTTCCAATCATTTTCATCAGGATGTTTTTCCTCCCCTGCTGAATGTGTGATCCTTCTCACAATGAAATGTTCTGACTTGGGTCTGAAGCAGATGAGTTTGGAGTGTGACCTCAGAGTAGAGAAAGCTGTTTTGGTAATATTGGGATAGGTTATGGGAATAGTAATAAAGTGTTTTTTTTCGTCTTGTACATTTTTTTTTTTTTTAAGTCTGGTAGAGAAGGTGAAACCACTGTGACAAATACATGTAATGATCCATATAGATTAGAAGAGAGAATATGCTTCTAGGTCTCCTTGGCCTTACATGTATATCAGGGAAGGTTATTGTCATCTTTCAGGAAGCTGGCAGGATGGTACGGACTTCTCACAGCTCCTCACATATGGGGCACAGGTTGGCCTGCTGGGGGCTTTCTGGCTCAGGGTGGGTAATTCATGGATTGCATAAATCTCCCAGGAAAGTTAGATGCAGGCAAGTTCTGAAGTTTATGCACTGAGGCCCTGGCAGACCAGGAAGAGGTAGGTCTGAGATTTGTGGGATCAGGCCCAGGTCCCTCTGCCTCCCTCACAAACACAGAGCTACGATACTGTTCAAAATGCCCAGGGTCCTCCTCCCCCAGCATTGTGACAAATATGCATTGTGTTCTTCTGGAGATCACAGTCAGACAGAATAATTAGGTGGCAACACAATTTATTGCCTGCAGCCCTATAAAGCTCAGGAAGCACTCTTTCAGCCTTCAGCTGGTATTTAATCAACATATCATAACTTTTATTAAGCCTAAATGAAATGCTTCTGAGATACTAAATTTAAAGTATGCCTGGAAACCAGGGTCATTTTTTGTTTGATTTACATATTGCAGCATCATGCAAACGGGGAATAGGATCACAAGGGGCCCAGATTACAGCCTTCTCCCTGGGGATGCTTCAGAGGTTTTCTCCTGCTGTGAGACCTCCGATAAAACACCAGGTACCAGGATGGGGAGCATGTGTATGTGTGCTGGAGCTTTGGAGGCCTCAGCTGCTGTTACAGATGGAGAAAGATGGGGTGAGTCACATTGCCCAGGATAGGTTCAATGGAAGCACTAGGGGCTGTGACAGTGGCTTCAGCTGCGTATCAAGGAGTACATCTGAGTCCTCCAAGAGGTGTTTTCTTCAGCAAAGATCCACAGACATGGAAGAATGGTTACAGTCTTCCCAGGAAGTAAATTTCTGTCTCTGAAGTGCTGTACTGATGGCATTGAGCTTTCCTGAGCATCCCTTAGCATGTCTCTGGGGGCATTTTATACCTCCTGTGGCATCTCCCATACTGGTCCAGTCACCCCAGTGCTTCTAAAAGAGGACTTCTTCCTCGGATCCTTTGTATCTGCCAATGAGCACGCCACCCCTGCTCACATCCCCTTTGCTATCTGCAGAGGTGGGCAACCACAGAATAATTCCAGTGGCATCTGGCTGCCAGCTGCCCAGAATGGGTGGCTGTCACAGCCCTGCTAGCCAGGTTGTGCCCCAAACACTCTCATTTCTGCAGCAGCCAAAGCTCTGTGACCAGCGTCACATCCACTGGTCATAGGTTTGGCCAGGCTGAACGATGGGACCCATTTCCAGTTGTGATGGATGGGGAGAGTGAAGTTTCAGGCCCCACTGCCTGGGATTTGACAGAAGCTCAAACTGTGCCAGATGATGGAGACTGACTTAAAATGCTAATGACACTATTTAAAACCCATGAAAATTCTAAAACAAGGATGTTATTAAAGTGGAATTAAGGACAAAAGTGTTGCTAATGTCTTCAAGAAAAGGGAGAATAAGAACATTTGGGTTTAAAATTGTATTAGAATATTAGCTGAAATCTAGAAATAGGGTTTATCTGTAAAACATTGCATCTGAGAATATTTCTATTCACAGATGAGATGCTCTGAGTAAAACTGATTTGACTCTTGGAGTCAGCCCTTCTTGGTCTGGGTGGCTGCGGAAGGGGAAGGCTGAGTCTGAATATTCGGGGTTGGGGGAATATTGCTTTCTGGACACGTGCAAATTTCTGTGGGAGACGCTGACATGTTTGCTTTGATATTGTCCTCTCTCTCCTCCATAAAGGTCCTGGGTTGATGATTCTAGAGATGGTTAACGCATCCAACAAAAGATTTTGTGAAAGAAGGGGTTTGGCTAAAATTAGCTTCTCCTTTTCTCATGGAAATTACTGTCTGCAGGGACATCTTCTGGATCTGGGTCATGGGCTAAGCTGGGGCTGGAAGTGTGGAGGGTGGAAAAGAAGAAGAAAGAAGAAAAGATGGAGAAAAGGAATAAAAGTTTGAAAAAGATAATCTAAGCCAATTCCAAGTGAAGGTAGTAAAATTGCAAAAGGAAAAATGCTCCATTTCAAACACCAAAATGCTAACAATTGATGATTTCTTTGTATTGCCTGTCTGGTTTCTAAGCCACAGAGGTGGAAGGCATTGAGAAACTAATTTTTCTCTTAAATTATAACCATTTTTAAAACATTGTTTTAACTACTTCTCACTACTTTCTGAGTGAGATAGTTACTAATGTTTCTGCAGTTAACAGAGTCCTGTTTTCTTTTTTTTACTTTAACGTAGTGATAAAATTAGGAATATTAGCAAGACAGAGTTGCCTTCTAGGCTTGCATAGGTGGTGACTGTCTGGCCCTTGGTCATCATTGTGTCCTGGAGCCCAAGACATACAGAGAGAGGCAGGACACTGGGACAGGGAGTAGAGCACTAGGAGGATTTGTATCATCAGAGATATTCACAAGTCAACATTTTCCTCTTTGAGGTTCTTACAGATGGTTAGAGCTCCAGCATATCTTTACTTGCTTGTGGTCATGGGGGACCGAGGTACAGTCTTAAATATAAGACTAAAATATAGTCCTCCCTCTGCCTGGGGAGGTTACAGATAGAAAAAAGCCAAATCAGCCCTGAGGCTCCTCTGAAATGCTCAGTGGGGTGGCTGAGGCAGATGAAAATCCATACCTGGAGACATACAGGCAAAGCAAGGACATCTCCACATCTCACGGCTCAGTCCTGTGGCTGTTTGGAAGTCTTTCCTGGTGAATATCACTGGCAAATGCTCTTGTCATTATATATATATTTGTTAGCACACGGATGGTGCTGAAACTAAGCTATAATTATTGGCAGAGCTGGCAGTGGTGCCTATAATTAAGGTTGCCAGACATTTCCCATTAAAAGATTCTGTTTTCCAATGCTATATCCTTGCCAACACGTAACTGTTCAGGCTGAAATTTGCAGTTGCAGGCCACTGGCTCGGGATGGTCTTTGTACGTATGAATGTGCGTGTGTGAGCAACATGCAGTTCAGCCAGATCCAACAGTGTGAGATGGGGAAAAGGCATTGTTTCATAGTTACTTAAGGGAAAAAAATGCTAACAGCTACATTGTTGAGAAGGTCTGGAGCTTTCATGCTTTATTTTGTATTATATATATATTTTTTTCTTTTTTTTCAGGGATTGACATTTGGGTTTGTGACAGATCTGGGCTCAGGAGAAGGTTTGCCCTGAGGTCTGTCTGGCTCCCATGCAGCCCAGGGCTTTGGGAGGGAAGCAGGGTTCCTCCTTCCCTGTGCAGGCTAGCAGCCTGTTTTGGGGTTTGGCCAGGGAATAAGAAGGAGGCAGCCTGGGTTTCCCAAACCATGGTGTTTCTCCTGCTGACTCACACAGCAGGGAGACAGACACGTGGGCAGTGATAGCACAGAGGTAAGGGCTTCCTGCCATGAGAACAGAATAAAGAAGAGATTGTACAGGGAGACGGATGGGGAAAGGGTAACAGTCTGCTGCGAGGGGGGTAAATCCTTGGCAGCTTTGGTCATGCTCACCCAGACCAGAGACTCTGTAGGATCAGGCAGTTGAAGTGAGAGTCCTGAGACAGGAACTGCTCTGGGGAACCTTTGTTGGAGGCATCATCTCTATGGGTGTTCCAGTTACAGCTGGGGAAATCTCCCACCGAGGCTTTTATTTCCCCAAGCACATCGGGTCATGTCAAATTTGCTGTAATGCCAAAAAACTCTTTCCAACCAGAATACTTTAGGTGTTTTGGTTTGGTTTAGATCTGCAAACAAACAAACAAAAAATCCTCACTGGAAATAATCATTTCTGTAGTCAAGGCAGAGCTGAGTGGCCTGGAGCCACCTATGATGCAGCTAAACCCTGAGGAGCATTGGAGAGCTGCTGGTTGAAGGAGCACTGGCTGAAGCAAGGATGCTCTAGAAAAAAACATTATGGATCTGTCAGGGACATCAGGTATATGAAAACAAAAGATAATTCAGATTGTACAAACCACTCTGATTCTTTAGAACATCTTTTCTTCCTGTGCTTCCATGTGTAATCCTACCTACACTGCTACCTATCCATATGGAGATGTATGCAGACATACAGGTGCAAGGTATTCCAAAGTTTCCTGGCCACTGGAATGGTGGAGTATGGGGAAAACTTTCCATGCACGTAGGCTTGTAGCTCCTTTGACTTCACTGAAGTTACTTTGACTTATGACAGCTGAATATCTGGCTGTCTACTTGCTTAAAAAAAAAAAAACAACAAACAACTATTTACATATTTACATACTAGGCTCTAATAAGACCTTGGAAGAGGCAGTGATTTTTGCTTTTGTTTTTATTCATTGTCTGGTCCATTGACTTTATTTGGCAAATTTAAATTATCAGTGAAGACAATACTGGAAGTACATTTGAAACATCACTGTTTAAAGTTCCTGTCCCTGGTTCCCATCTGAAATATTTCAGAGATAATTTATGAATGAAAATGGAAGCATGTATTCATTTACAATAGCCTGCCCATTCCAACCACAGTACTGTTGGGGAAAAAAAAATCAACCATATTAAAATTTTGAAAAAGGCAGCCTTTGCAAGGCTTGCCCTGGAAAAGTACAGCTTTTCTTAGAAAAGATGCTGAGAAAAAGCAATTTGCCTTTAACGAGTCAGCCAGGGTACCAATCTGAGTCAAGATACTGTAAAACAGGCAATTTGAGGCAGGCTAAAGAAAAAATTGCAAAGTGACTTTACAAGTGAATTTGCTAGTCATACTCCCATAATTATTTGCAAGTGCAACATCTGATGTTGCAATGCAGTGGCCTCGCTTGCTGTCCTAATTGTACTGAGGTCACCAGATACTCCCAGCTGGTGAAGCCTTGCAAAGAGCCAGCATCCTGGAACTTCTCCCATCCTTCTCCTCCTTCACTTGAAGCACCTTCCCTCCTCCATCTGGAAAAACAACTTCACTCTCTTACAGTGTCTTGCAGAAATGAGCTAACACTCTGCAGTTAAACTGGTGCCTGGTCAAACTGGCATTTCTTTGAGCAGAATGGCAAGTTACCAGGCTTGCTGAGGTGATAGGGAAGGAATGGTAGGAGACATATCTTATACCTTGAAGATCGCAGTTATTTAAATTGAAAACGTAAATGTTCCTATTAGTACTTTGTGTTACATTTCAGCTAGCTGAATTTAAGAATATACGAACATAAAATTTAGATGTTTTCACACAAATTTCTGGATCACAAATCTGATGAATTCCTTATTTTCTGGAAATTAATTGCATAAGAGCAGTGGAAATTCAATGTCTGGATGCTAGTAGTCCTGTGAGGGATGGATACTCAGCTAGCAAAAACTGTGGCAGCTCTGTTGACTTCAC